>NC_051154.1:349134503-349434503 GCF_013339745.2 Dermacentor silvarum | reverse complement strand
AATGGCTTTGCGCACTGTACTGCGAGCAGTCGCACAACATATGTACAATTGATTCTTCATTGCCGCAGTGGTCACAGGCTGCTGCGTTATTTAAAAGACACCGAACTCAGTGACAAATTGTGACTCTACACTGTGTGACATAGGATGGGACGTTTACACTATGCAACACTAGAACGCCTTCGCAGAATGCGTGACAATGCCCACAGAAACAGTTCTGTTTTGTGTGCGCGTGTGTGTGATTTTTTTTTGTTTCCTTTTTTTCCCTTTTTTGTACTTATTTTCTCTCTCTCTTTCCTGTCGAATCCCTTTACCCCTTCCCCGGTACAGGGTAGCCAACCGGAGATAATGTCTGGTTAACCTCCCTGTCTTTCCTTTACCTTTTTTTTCTCTCTCTCTCTCTCACTACCCGGTACATTTAACTTGGCACATTCTCGATAACACAGTTATTAACGGGCCCCTCACCATGTTTAGACAATTCACACAAGCCCGTTGCATAGTTTACGCGGCAACGATCCCGTCTGCGAAGTATTTTTACTCAAAGGGGCCCGGAACCACTTTTTATAGAAGTGGAGAAAGACAGACGGGGCTAAGCTAGCACTAGAGTAGGTTGTAGTTATGGAAGATTAGCAGTTATTTTTTACCTTATTGTATTCAGTGATCGATCCTCATTTTATTGAAAATGTAACGAATATCGTTGCTAGTAGAGGCAATGCAGGTAGACAGGAGTGAGCAGTTCAATGGTGTAGGAGAAGAAGGGACGGCATGACAGACGAGGGGTTTCAGCTCTTGCACGCTTTGTGACGCACCTCGGCCGCCGCGCCTCTACCGAGGAAGGGGCGCGCACACCGGAGACAAGAGTTTGCGCCACCGGCAGTGAACAGAGACAAGACACACGAGTGGGCTCTATAACCTCGGTTGGCATTTATTTTCCGAGGCTTCCGCTGCTGCGTGTCTCTCTATGTGTACCGACGACTGGGTCGGGGGAAACCAGAGAGCCAGTGAGGAACGAGCAAGAGTCCCTCCCGCTCTTCGTACTTGCACAGCGCGCGTGTAATAACGGGGACGAGAAGAAGGCACCAGTGGATAGCGATGTCGAATGGTGGTTGTGGGGTGTGGTGACCAAACAAAAGAGAGAAGAAACAAAGAGGGGGACTTCGGGCGGTGTGAGTCCTCGGCGCGTGCTAGGGTGCGGGCGGTCTGCACAGCTCCTGGTACAGATCGCACTGGAGGAAGCGCAGGTAGGCGTCTCTCTCCAGCAAGCCCTGGACGCGGCGTTGAGCCAGATCTAGGCAGGTCCGGTCGGGCCTCTTAGTCAGGCTGGCCGTCACCTCGGCTCGCGTCAGGGCGTCGAGGTTCACCTGCGCGCAACGTGGACGGAACAGGCGTGAGGTTTTGGACTGACAGCGCCGCTATGATCACAAGAGAGAAGGAATGATCCCTTTCGCACGCAACTGTAGCAGAGCGTATTGAAGTCTTCTGGCACCAGATAGTATTCACGAGTTTTTATGTGTTTTTATTATTAACTGTACGATATTATGCAAATTCGCAATAACGGAATGAGGAAATTTAAAAAAAATGCGCAATAGTCATCATTGAACAGTTTTTCTCTGGTCGAAAAACATAACTGCAACAAAGCCCTCTCATGTCCTAAACAGTCTGCTTGCTGCACAGAAAAGAAAACAGCGTCTCCACGAGCTTCCTTTTCTGTGCGATTACAGCAAGACCCGCAAACAACTCGCTTTGCATAAAGCAATCTCTAAAACTAGACTGACGCTCTTTTCTTTGTGTGACAATCAGTTTTCTGGTGTGCGATGCAGCAACCGTACAGGTGAGAGTATGCGCTCACCTCTTTTGGCGAGTGTGGGGCGATGAACTCGTCGAAGATTCTCTGTGCTTTGACGGAAAGCTTGTTGGGCCGGCAGGTCTTGAGCTCTTCACAGGCCAGCCAGAACTCAATGTTCTCCTCGCTGTACTCCCTCGCAAGGAACACGTGGAAGAGGGCTAAGCCGTCTGCGAAGACGCAAAATAGCACGCACTCAACAAACCAATTCCACACAAGGCCTTTTCGACTCGGAAACAGTGCTACAAGCTGCTTCAGCAAGATATGTGTAGAACCAACTGCGTGCTATGCGATGATAATCTATGGTCGCACTTTCCCACGAACTCTCTGTGTCAAAGCGCGGTGTCAAAGTTTTGCACAGCCCCACTCTTGCGCGCTAATCCAGCGCAAGGTGTAGCTGTCACGTAGAGACTGAAGATTTGTAGTTTGTGACTGGCCGAAACAGACATTGCTGCCAATGTTCACATTTCAAAATTTTCTTACTCCTCTCCCGACTATTTCTGTAAGACGAGCTGTTTCGAGTTGAAATGAAAAAAATTAGGCACGTATGCGACTGATAACTTTGTTTTGGCATCGGTACAATAGCTAATCCCGGCCCCGGCACATTCCTTTCTTTGATAGAAGCCCGGAACCATATAGCATCAAACTTAATAGCAGGTAACGCGTGTGCCGGGCTACGTCGCTCACTACTTGAATAAAGCTTATACGTAAGCAAATATACGTAACGGAAACAAGCAAATATGTGCCGTCATATAGCTGTCACTTACATTTGGAGGCAGTAAGGTGCCGGAAGGATCTGGCCCATTCCTTGGCTTCCTCTGGGGTCGGCCGCACAGACGGGGCCGGGCGCCTTCGAAGAAGGTTTGCCGGAAGCAGCTCAATTCTACAAAGGGCAACAAAAGGAAATAACATGGCGCTCAGTGAGTGCTGCAAAGCACATCGTGTTTCAGTATTTCGAGGGCTGCTTTGTTATTATTACTGTTTTAATTAACAGTGACACCCAATGACGTAAGCATTGCAGGCGGCCGTTAGTAGCGAAACTTGAAGCCTGTAGGCTGAGGAGTCCTACTTGCTTGCAAGCTTCGCTAGCAACCAGGTCAGCATTAAAGGTAAATGCGCATATTCATAGCAGCGGCGTTGGTTGCAATGAATGTAAAGGATTATTGCATTGTTACACATTGTTTATACAGCTCACAAAAAAAAACGCATAAAGACGAGGTGCAGGGCTATCCACCGCTATTGACAGCATGCTGCATAATATCTCCCATTTCAAAGCGCCGCATCTATTAAAAATACTCACAGGCAGTTTTTGTGCAGCTTCTCCAACTTCTCCTGCTGGGGTTCACTGGTTATGCAGCTGGAGGACATCTTTTTGGAACTCTGCAGCGAAGAAAACCAAGAACGAGACAGAGCATACGTTAGACCCGCTTGCTAAAAAACTGCAAGTGCAATGGCTAAGTTCACTCCCCCTGTACGTTCGGCACTTACAGTTTCGCAAGTTCCTATAGCGGTCGGATTGTCGAGCGCGGGTTTACATTGGATCCCACCGACTCGAGCGAGGCCTAAGTGCGGGCTTCCATAACGTATGGCTTGTCGCGCTACCTTGCAGCGAAGAGATGGCACAACTCGAAAGAAATCGGCAACGATTTCCTAACATTTAGGCTAAAAGACAAATAGGTTGACTGCTAGAACGACTCGTTTAGGATCGGTTTGCTCACCGACTTCGTCGTAAGCGCACTTCCTTCTGCAAGCCCCTGACTTGCTACTCGTAGAGAAAGGGCGGCGCCATTTTGAAATCAGACGACGCACTGCGCGCCTCGTGCCATCTGCTGGGCGCTTGAGCAACCACGTCTACCAAACACCTGCGCCTCTCAGCGTTGAACGTATCAAGTACATCATCTCTTGCGGAAACCCCCGCTCTTTCCCAAGGTGAGTTTCATCCGGTTGCGAAGCCGCGGAAAATTAAACTCGCTTTCGGAAGACGAGGGGTGCACTCTCCTCCGGCGAACGGAAGCCGCGCGCGAACGCTCAGAAACCCGCAGCACCACTCGTCAGTGTCAAGACGCGGTTACAAAAGCGCTACTATAGCGAAACTCAACCGGATGCAATTTGGAGTCGAAATCAGTCCCGTTGTTTACATTAGAGCCTCCTAACGCTGCCTCGTTTTTGGCTCGTGCTAATCACCACGCATGAGAAAGACAAAAAAAAAAAAAAAAAAACAGATGAGTTGGAGAGTTGCTGCAAGAAACGGACCTCGAGCTCCGGGAGCACGGGTTGCGGCATAATTTTTACCACTGGCAAACAGAATCAAGAAGGCGTTCATCTTTGTCAACTGAAATTGTTGCGAAATTTGGCCGTTCCACGTGTAATCGAGTTCTTTCGCTGATTGAAGTTTTATGCTTGCATCAGAAGGCAAGTTGCAAGGCACGTGTTGTGTCACCTAGGAGGGGCGCGGGTGACAACTGAATAATGATTAAGAGAAAAAAAAAGACGTGACTCCAATAGCCAACCTATTCCTAATTTTCTGTTCTGTTTTTTTAATATGTTTTAATGTTCGTAATAAAGAAGCAAATCTCCCCTCGCACAAAGATAAAACCTTTTGTTTTTCCTGCTCGTTTCTACCATTAAAATTTCTCGCCCTTTTAGCTTTTGCAAACAAACAACAAAGAAAACAGTAGAAACTGTGCCGATGTGATGAACAGAAATGGCAGCACCCGACCAAGGCAAGCAATTTTAACAACCATTACGAGCCATCTACAGATGCACATTTGTCGAGCGTATCAGTGAGAACATGAATGGTAGAAAATAATTTAACAATGGAACCACTGTTTGCGGCTACGAAGCTCTTATCTTGCACATCTTGCAAGTGCAGCAACGTTTTTATATTGCATTAGAAGTCCGCATACGATATGTCGTTCATCGACTGGGCTCACTATTTAGGAAGCTGATAACTAACGCCACGTCAACTAACGATGGACATCGTAAACGATCTCTAAACTGTGGAGTTTTGCAAACGAAGGGGAAGCGTGGAGTAAAACCTGCGAGGTTCGGCGCTTCGCAGCGTCGGAGCTCCAAACGCAGCAGCCCGGGGCCGTTATTTCGCAAGGCCAACTCCGATCGAGCGCCGGGTCAAGGTGAAACCGAAACTAAAGAAAGCCTTGCGACCCGCAAGGCTACGAGTGTTGTTTCCAACACGCTGCTGCGCTCGGATCCTCTCAAGCCGCCAAGGCATATCAGGCACGATGAAGCGTTAAACAAAACGGAGAAGGTGTTTTTATCTAGCGCAAGTAGCGAACGCCTCCCTGATTCACGGAGAAATCAGTTGTAAACACAACGCGGCGGCCGCGCGAGCATTATAGTTTCTACTTTGTCGCAATAATTTTATCCCCTGAAAAATGCACAGGTATGCAAAGTTTTAAGAGTTCCGCATCGCGCCGCTTTGGGAACGTACGATTGCGCTTGATTGCGCATCAATGTGAATGGGAGTGCGGCTGCAAGTAGAACATTTAAAAGCAACCGTTCGCATTTTCCCCGATTTTGCGCAAATCCTGTGACGTCCTCCCTACATACAAAGTCCTCGACGAGCACATCGCGCATACAGTTAAAACTGCCCTGCGTACCAACGAATGACCCCAGTGCGTGCAACTGCTTCAAGTTGAGCGCTTGGAGCAGCTGCAACACACAGGAGCGTCTCGATTCTGTTCGTCAACGATGCAACGTGGAACAATTTACGGCGTGTGCGGAGGTCCCTGAAAAGAGCGTCGAAGCACGGCGTCCCTGCGGATCATATGACAACACGGCGCGCGCCGCGTGGACCCAACCGGGCCGACGACCGCTCACCTGTCGCTGGGAAGGCACGGCCGAGTCCGAAGTTACCTCAGGCATGTCTCGCATCAGCTGAGCGGTCGGAGCCCGAGGACGTGCCCCTATAAGGCGCCCCATCTGCGTCACCGATCGATAATCTCCGGTCCGCGTGACGTCAGCGCTGCTCGGCCAACCAGGAAGCGGCCAGCGGGCAGCCGGTAACCTTCTCCCAACACTCTCTCCATAGACCGGAAAACTAGCTCAGTAGGGACAGCTGCTCGAGGCTGTAAGCGCCCGTCTTCAGGAGTAAACCACGCTGAGAACAGCAGAACTGAAGGCGCTCAAGAATGGACTGGAATGCAAACGGGAGGAGAAGAATAATTGGCTTCGTTTTTGCTCATGCCATGTTTCAAGAAGAAAGACTCATCCACGGAGCGCAGGAGACGGAATTTTTGACTTCCGGTCTTACTCCTCCTTGCAGCATTTAGTAGGTAATAAACGATACCACGGCGAGGTTGACTTGTCCTTTTCCTTCTTTCAGTGACGCACAAGATATTAATGGCCCCGAACGAAGCAAACGACCAGTACATGCTCTTAACCTATAGTAACTGAAATTAATTTGTAAGCCCTGACATATTATCTTTCCTCACAGGATGAGCTAACATTATGAGGCTTTACTTATGAGTAATATGCTTATCATTGTGACCAGCGGAGAAACAGCGAGAAGCAAATCGAGCCCGACGGCTACCGTTAAACCAACCAAAAATCTCATACTACCCATCAAGAAATGTTCTGTGACCCCACATTTTCTGTTTACCTTGCACAAGTCATTGAGGTTTATGGCGTAGTGCTTTCCACTTGTTTTCCAGATTGGCTCTGGTCGCCTTCTAAACACTCCCTTGGAGGATATACATGCAAAGCCGCAATTTCTCCTGCAGCTTTTCTCACTACTGTCTTCTTTGTGTGTGTGTGTTTTCTCCTCGACATGTTTGATAAAGCGCCCGCCGTTGCGGCAGCAACCTGTTGCCGCCTCTCGTGACGCACGGTGTCCGCTTCACCCGCATTGCAGACGACGGTGGCTCAGCTAGTGCGCGCATAAACCGCCGGGTGGCGCTGCGGTCGATCCTCGAAAGGGCATTCTGGCGCGCCGGTCAGCGAAACGGGCGCGGTTTCTCCACTAGGCCTCGTCTCTAGGCCCGACGGCGCGCGCCCCTCCCCTTTCCGCTCCGAGGAGCCCGTTTTCCCGCCGTGACCCCGCCGCGCCGTGCGTGGACGACCTCAATGAACGCGAGCTGTGGAAACGAAGGGTGACGAGGGAACGGTGTGGAAGGAGGGACCGCCACACCTTCTCCCAATCGCGTCCCATCTCTCTCATTCTCCGCGGACGCGAGATTCGGAGCCCTCCAACTCATCGTCGCCCCCCCCCCCCCCCCCCCCCCGGTGCGGCCCCCTCGAAGAAATGGGGTCATGAGTGCGCGCGCGCTCGCCAGCGATCGCGATTAGCCGTGTAGAATGCCTGCTCCGCATCGCGTGCGGTCCTTTCGGCGTGTCAGAGCAGGGCTTATTTCCGCGGAACTCGTCCGCTCGCCCAGGGCGTCGCGGAAGAAGCGCCAGGAATTTCTTATTGGACCGCCGCTTGGACGAGACGCCTGCTGGTCGTTAAAACTGACACCGACCGGCCGATGCCCCCTCCTCGTGCCTTGCCGCACGACGCGGCGTGAGTTAGGCGCGCTTTTTTTTAACGCCGTCGATCAGCGGCGTGCGCGCCAGGAGATTCGTTTCTCCTTCCGGGAAGAGCGTTCCGTATCTCCCTGCCGAAATGACACCGCGCCACGCTAAAATGAAAGCACGGGCGCAAGCGAATGAGTTTGCCGGACCTGAGCGATCTCGCCTGTCGTGTGCGCAGAGCTAGGGTGCGCGTGCTTGAATTCTCCGCAGAGCCGTCTCAGCTCTGCGAATAGGTCTTCTCGGCGATGAAAACTTCTAAATCCTACAAATACGGCGGTATGCTGCACCCCCGCTACCACGGATTGCAATGAGACAGAGATTATTTATATATTACTACACTCTTGCCATGTGTCTTTACCTCAGACTTCCTTCTTCTCCCCCCCCCCCCCCTCTGCGCTCCTAATTGGGATTGCGAATTAATTTCCTACGTAAGATCCGAGTCACGCGGCTACATTTATTTACGTATCAATGTATCCGGGACTTTAAGATGGGTATGATGATGATGATTATTATTATTATTATTATTATTATTATTATTATATTATTATTATTATTATTATTATTATTATTATTATTATTATTATGTTTTTTTTGTTTGCGAAAGCAGTGAGCCAGAAATGTCACGAAAGCGTATGTTTTCGTAGTAGCTTTTGCAGATAAAGGGGCCAAGAGAGGAATGCAGTTCGCGCCATGCTTTAGCTATATAATAATAATAATAAAAAATGTATCCCAAGGCAGCATTGCACTTGCAGCGCGAATGGAAGTTGGAGCTTTGGGGCATACTGAGCCCGTGGGTAATTCTCACCGGTGCGCTAACAGGCTGCAGATTTTAGCTAGGCTAAAATCTCCAGGCTCTCGTTAAAGTCAGCATCTCTCTACGGCTATAGAACAGAGGGACTAGATGCTGCCGTTCGTCCTTCCGTTTGTTAAGTAATGTGAAGAGTTGGTCTCCGAAAGTTCACACACGCGACTCGCATTCTTGTGACGATATATAGGCTTTTGGCAATGAATTTGCACATACGCAAGACGTGAGTTGAATGCATGAGTTGAAGACGTAAGAACACGTGAGTTTCATGCGTGCTCCGGACTGTGCGGTCGACAGCACCTGGTTCGAGGCTGGCTCGATATAGCATGCGCGTCTACATTTACGAGATGCCTTGTTTCTTGCCACCCTCGTGGTCGCCGCATGCTTTGGCAGATGCTTTCGCCGACAATGCCGCTATTTCTATGTTGTTGCTTTCTGCACCCTTCGTAACGGTCTGACAAAAAACGCGTATTATAAATAAATAAATTAATTTAGTGTGATAAAAATTTAGAAGCACTTTTTTATTACACGGCAACAAGATGCGAATCGTTGCGTTAAGGATTCCGGGCTTTCCATTTTATTTTCCTTTTTACTACGATCGCAGTTGACAAGCTCTGGGTTTGCTACATCCGTCTGTTAAGACGACGACCATCGTTATGAAGACGTCGTTGATATCGGGTCACCGTCGTCACGCCTCCTCCTCAACCTCAGTGGCACCCTGGAACGAAGCAGAACAAAACTTCGGCACCTCTACCACCGCAAAGTTTCAAACATGTGCTGGCAAAGTGCAGTCGGTAGCTGACTGGCGCTTGGTCATTTGTGCGGGAGTTTCCGCGTCACACAGGCTCCGAGAGTGGTGCCGTCGGTGTGTGTATATCGGAGGCCAGAGCAGACTAGCCGACGTTGTGTGCAACGGGAGATATTCTCGAGAAAATGGCGCTGCCCTCAGTGATGGCCTGCTGTAGTCGTCGTCGAAGTTAATGAGTTGGAGTTCAGTACCGGAGGAACAGCTGAAAACTGCTGAAACACACGGCCCACCGCACTTATACTCACACAGACAAACTCGCACGCAAGCACTCGCACACACAAGGCCTACCGCACACACACACACACGCCCGCCTCGGCTGCGGGTTCGATTCCCACCGCCGGGCACCCATGGTTCAAATGGGTACAAGTGTGCCCCGGGCTGGCGTTCGGCTTCCTTCAGGGGTGGGAAAGGAGCCTGCGCCCTGAATTCCCGTCGAAACCAACGTGAGCACGGAAAAAAAGTGATGTCTGGGCCGCTCCCATGGCGGTCATTTCGCATGTTGCGCCCCAAGCACCTATTGAGGTGGGGGCGCCTTCGGGTTGAAGTCAAACACCCCTTTCGAAGCGTTGAGGTCCCATAATGGCCGAGCACCAGGCCGGCAGCGCGCTTGTACCTTTTTTACCGGTAGGTGCCCGGCGGCAGCACTTGCCTCCCACAGCCGCGGCGGATGCTCGTCTACAAGGCCGTCTGTTGTTAATTGGACAAGAGGCACCCGAAGACAAGAGCTGAAATCTCTATTGGGCCCTCTTTCGAGATGTGGACCCCCACGACAGCCGAGCACCAGGCCAGGGGACATCTCTACTCATTAGAAAACTGGTGGGTTCCCGGCGGCACCGGGATTTGAACTCGGTACCTCCCCGCATACGAGGCGGATGCTCTACCGCTAGGCCATCGCTGCGGTCGAAGTGGACGAACACGCACGCATGTTAGAGGTCAACACACTTCTCTAGAACGCGCGAACCTCGTTCTCAGGACTGCGCTGGCTAATCTGAAGATGACATGTGGCACAAAATCGGCTGTATGTGAGGTTGCGTGACTACATTTACAGTTTTCATTGATTGCGCTCGACCTGCAGATGATTGCGCTCGACCAAAGCTTAAGCGAACCACCATGGTGGTCCGCTTAAGCTTTGGTGGTTGATTTAACCCTTAGGAGTGTGTTCTAGACATGCTAGTTGCCCTCCGTACAAACTCACTCGCATGCATACATCCACCGGATATATATATATATAGAAGGGCCAGACGACAAACAATAAACAACGCACGGTCAAACATGGAAGTTTCCTGCAATCATGCCATAACAGATTTTAGTACACGTTGGAAGGTTCGTGAACTGTCGATGCGAACTCTCCGTGCCTGTTTATCGGTCTTGCCACTGTGACTTTAATCTTCGTACTTCTTTTCACGCACGTCGGAGCAGAAGACGAAGTGTAGGCGGTGCCTCCCGCAGGTGCCAGTCCCAATCTTCTTACGCACATTAAAAATTCAAAGGCAAAATCAAAACAGTGCATGTTTTCAAGCACACATAGGAAGATTCGTGCGTAGGCGAACGCTAACACGCATAAGTAAGTCTTACGTAAGCTTGCATTCGACACTGAACTCTCAGTGAAAAAGAGTTTGCAGTTGACATATGTACGTCGACTGCCAAAGACATAAAGCATCCATACACTCGTTGGTTGTGTAAGTGGCGCGGATCCGCGTTCAGGAGAACGTTTGTCTGGGCGGGCTGCTAAGAATTTCGGATGGGTTGCCAGAGGTTGCCTGCGTAAGCAATTTTTGCAGGAGAGCATGCGCACGTAAGCGGCTGAAACATGGACCGGAAAAAAGGGCGAATCAAGCACATATTGCTTGCAGAAGCGAGTTTAGCGACGTATTTCAGCGTACGTTTAGCAATGGAGCGAAAACAGTATAGAGCACACATAGTGAATGAAGGGACATGGCACGCGCTTCGACACCGGACACGTTCTTACCATTACTGGTGCGTTACGTTTAATGGTTAACACGCCCATGTCACAACGAATATTTCAAGATTAAGAAACCCGCTTTGGCAAATAACTGTCCACCTGAGATAGAATGTGGGCAACTTAATTCTGACTTGAAAATCTGCCATTGACAGAAACCAAAATTCTTGGAACACTGGCCAACACGGACATCAGCGCGAGCGGCTACAAACGCTCAGCTGCGTTTCACAAATAAGACTGGATTGTGCGACAAATTGTGACCGACTGATACTGTAAACTATGTGGAGTTGTATGTCTTTTAATGCGACACTGACCTCGTGTCTAGGTGTAACCTTGACACTCTATCTGCACCCACACAGTCTTATATCCTCCTAAGACCTCTTTTACAATTAATACATTGCACATTGTATTCAACATTTTTAAGAAGTTCACTCGGAAGCGATTATGCAAATTATTCATTCTGGGTATGTAGTACGGTGCATGTGTAGCTGTAAAGAAGTGGTTTACTCATATTCTTGTCGTGCGCTTTCGAGAAATTTGACACTCATTTGAGCTAGACCTCTGAGTCGGCCCAGACGGCCGAAAGCAATCTTGAAGTGTTTTTCGAACCCGCCGTGGTTGCTCAGTGGCTATGGTGTTGGGCTGCTGAGCACGAGGTCGCGGGATCGAATCCCGGCCACGGCAGCCGCATTTCGATGGGGGCGAAATGCGAAAACACCCGTGTACTTAGATTTAGGTGCACGTTAAAGAACCCCAGGTGGTCCAAATTTCCGGAGTCCCCCACTACGGCGTGCCTCATAATCAGAACTGGTTTTGGCACGTAAAACCCCATAATTTACTTTAATTTTTAAGTGTGTTTCGAAATCACTGAGATTGCGTGAAAATACCGGACGCGGAAGCAACATGGCAATGCACTACACGTAGTTCCATCTTCATCTCTACGTTTAAGCAATGAAATGCAGTTTTTACCGTAGTAAACATGAGGAGATGATGGAGATAGTTATTTTTTTCATGTACATGGAGACGCAGCTTTTATCATCTAACCGTGGCTCTTAAATTTAAAAAAAAATGTTTTTCAAGCTCATAACATATAAATAGACAATAAAAACCACCTTGAAAAGCGATTACATCCCATAGTTGTGTTCGGGTCATAGAACGTTATACAGCGTTCTTTTTTATTTTACTTCGAACATTTTTTTAGAAAAGCCCAGAAAAGCTACTCGAATCATGTCGCTACTTATCACTTATGTGCACATGCGGACATCATTTACAGGAAAAACCAAAGCAATGACTTCTTTAATTAAAATAACTAAATTAATTAGCTTCTTAGTTACAAACTTTGCGAGACATATTTATATTGGAAAGTCGACGGAAACCCTCATAAAAGTCTAGTTCAGTGTTTCAACTTTTCAAAACAGCCACGTAAGCTGAAATAATTGGCTTCAAACTATTTGCTGAGTTTACCTGATCCCGCGCAGAGCACTGTGAGGGTTGCGGCTAGCGCTGCAACCCTCCTTTGAGGTGGTGTAAAATCAAGCTGGACTATAAGGCGCGATTATTACGGCGGGTATAGTTGGATATTACTGGGAGAGGCCTTCGCCTTCCAGTGGACATGAAAATATGGTGACGATGATAATGATGATGAAGATAGTGATAATTATCCCGCTCCTGCTGCTGAAGTGGCTATGCATCCAATCGGGAGTTTCGCACATCGCCAGTGGGAATGAGATCGTGGGAAGAGCGTAGTGTGACGGCAGCTTGATTTTAAGCCACTCTGCTACGTCACAGGAAGGTTGCTCTGCGAGCTACATGCTTCGCAGTGCTGCGTGCGTAATCTGATAAATTTTACAGATAAATTGAGGCCAATTATTTCGGTTTACATGGCTGTTTTGAACGCTTGGAGCCCGGAACATGACTTTAATGACAATTTCCTTGAACTTTCCAATGTAAATATGTCCCGTAAAGTTCGTAACTAAGAAGTTAATTATAGTTATTAGTTTAATTAGTGAAGTGATTTCGTTGTTTTTTCATACAAATGATGTCCACCTGGGCACATAAATTATCTGTAGCGACATGATTCGAGTAGCTTTTTTTGTGGACGTTTTTTTAAGTGTGTTCGAAGTAAAAAAAAAAAAAAAGAAATTGTGCATATCCCGCGCACTGTGGGAATCGACGCTATGCGAAGCATTTTGCCGGCAGCTGGCCATGCAGCATTGTTTGGGGTTCCGCAAACCACATGTTTGCATAAATCAAGTATTTGTGCGCGTGACGCGAGCACCGTGAACTCGAATTAACGCGAGTGCTTGTGTGTGTTACGGCAGCAAAAAGATGACGACGACGGTAACGACGATTGCACGATTTCTATACGAACGATCTAATTCATGTGAACGAGCGGAATGGAGGTGGAGGTGGGTAAGAAACGCAGAAAGTAAATGCTCACTGACGGCAGCACGTGATATCACGCACGCTTTGTGCTCCAATGCATAAAGCGACGTTTTGTTAAGAAACTAACTGGAACGCCAATTCATTTCTCCGCAAAGTTTGAAAGGCGGGGAACGTCGGCATCTGTGCATTAATATGGCTGATCATATCCGCTTCAGGGGCTGAATTCACAAAGCATTCTGTTCGCAAGTTGTCTTTGCAACTGGCCGGCTAACTTCATTATTGATATGTCCATTATCAGTATTGGCTGGCAATTTCTCTTACGAACAATTCTAGCGGTAGAGCTTTTTTGTGGACAAGGGTCCAGAAGGATGCCCAGAGGAAAGAATGACTGGCGGTGGCGCCAGGCTGCGCGTTGGCGCCACCAGTGAGATTATTGTGAAATAAATAAATAAATAAATAAATAAATAAATAAATAAATAAATAAATAAATAAATAAATAAATAAATAAATAAATAAATATTCTATCAGTAAACGTGTCATTCTGATTATCTGTTTTACACCTTAGTGCACTGCATCGTCTGCAAAATCTACTGACTGAGTGCATGGAGCTAAGGGCTCTCACACTAAGTTCTGACACTAAGATGGTTCGTAAGATATGATGCCAGTCAATTGGAATGTGCGGCGTTTTTATTAGGGAAGGCGGTGCCAACCAATGGTGAACGCCACTTGGTGGTTAACGGTTGTTAATTAACGGTGGTTAATTCGGCCTCATGTGCCGTATTCTGCGTCAGTCACTCGAGAAGATATCGCTTTCAGCGGATGCTGACTGAGTAATCCAGCGGGCTGAGTGGGCGCCCGTCACTCCACTGACGCGATGCGCTGGTTACGTCACGCGAAAGTGTCTCCCATAAGCGAAAAAAAAAAATAATTCTCCGGCTTTAGGTGCAAAATCCGCCATATGATTATTAGGCTCGCCATCGTGGGGACTCTGGATTACTAGAAGCAAGACTATGTTCTTAGTTTTATTTCTGTTTTATTGCGATAGAAATTATATGGACACTCCAAGCGGATTTATGTCGTCGGCGTCGTCGTCGGCGTCTTCGTCGCCGTCTTCGTCGCCGTCTTCGTCGCCGTCTTCGTCGCCGTCTTCGTCGCCGTCTTCGTCGCTGTCTTCGTCGCCGTCTTCGTCGCCGTCTTCGTCGCCGTCTTTGTCGCCGTCGTCGTCGCCTTGAGGTTCCGTATAAAGTCCAAGGGCAATAAAAAAATGTCGCAGTTTCGCCCGAAAGGCGAAGAATCAATTGTGACAGCAAATTAGTAGAGAGCTATTCGGAGTTGTGATAGTAGTTTTATCGGCTGCATAAAGTTGGAAACATTCGCTTACTAACTGAATTAACAAGCGTGGTGTAAGCTCGCACAAGCAAACATGAATAGATCACACTCAATGACCGCAGACAACGACTGTCAAAACGCTGGCAGCAAGCGCAGCCGCTGCAGCCGAGCGAAGGTTCGTGCGGTCTACCGCTTCAACGGAAACTGAGCGACAAATGCACAGCGCATACAAAGGTCAGAACCGTGTGGAGATTGCTTTTAAGAGACGGTGTGGGCGACCGCCGCAGCCGGCCAAAGTACAAGCGCATTTGTTGGCAGGGTAGAAGCTCCCCCCCCTCCCTCCCGCGCTGCCTTCCCGCTTTCTTGCTTTCGCGTGGGAGATTGAGTGGCCAGTTCCCCTTGCGCCCGGTTGAAAGATACGCATTTAGTGCCGCAGCACAGCGTCGCCCCGCCTCCCTCCCTCCCATACCCCCACGGCCTTTTGCGCGACGGAAGTCGCTTTGCTTTCCGCCGTGCGTTCGCTGTGCGTGATAGCGCGCGTCCCCGCGCGCTTTCACTCGCGCATAGGGCGCGCGGCAACGATTTTATCGCCCTTGGAATTTATACGGAACCTCACGGCGACGGCGATGGCGACGGCAGAAATTCGGTGAAAGTTTCCATATAATTGCTATCGCAATAAAATCGTCGCCGTGCGCCGTATGCTGCATGTGCGAGTGAAAGCGTGCGAGGGACGCGCGCATTCACGGAGAGCTAATGCACGGCGGAGAGCAAAGGCGACGTCTCCCGTCGTGCGAAAGGCCGTGGGGCGATGGGAGGGAGGGAGGGGAGGCGACGTTTAGCTGCGGCACCAAATGCGTATCTTGCGATCGGGCGCAAGCGGAACTGGCGACTCGATCTCCCACGCGAAAGGAGGAAAGCGTGAAGGCAGCGCGGGAGGGAGGGGGTGTTGCTTCTACTCTGCCAGCAACTGCGTACTTTGCGCGGCTGCGGGCTGTCGCGCGCACCGTATCTTGAAAGCGATCTCCACACGGCTCTGGCCTTTGTATGCGCTGTGCTTTCGCCGCTCAGTTTCCGTTGAAGCGATAGACCACACGAACTTTCGCTCGCTGCTGCTGGCGCGCTTGCTTACGCGAGCGTTTTGACAGTGGTTGTCTGCGGTCATCGAGTGCGTTCTATTCAGGTTTGCTTGTGGGCGCTGACACCATGCTTGTTAATTCAGTTAGTCAGCGAATGTATCCAGCTTTATGCAGCCGATAAAACTACTATCCTTACTCCGTAAGCTCTCTACTAATTTGCTATCGCAATTGATGCTTCGCCTTTCGGGCGAAATTGCGACTTTTTTGTACTGGTCTGTTAATTGTATCATTGTTTCATGTTCCTTGAATATTCTTGCATACTGAGCTATATATTTTTGTTCAATATAGCTATGTTCAACCATCGTGCTTGGACCTGCAGAATATTCGCAGTATCTTTAACAAATAAATAAATAAATAGTTGCAAATATACATTTCTTTATTCAAATATTATTTGTCCTCTACGGCCACTAAATGAACCTATGCAAGGAGCCAAGGCCTATATGCAAGAACAATGACCTCTCTCGCTAACCACTATAGTCACTGGAGAAATGTTGGAATAACATTATTTGTTCCTCCTATGCACGCTCGCACGCACGCACGCAGACCACGTAAGCACGAGGGCGCGCAGTGCGCGTGTGTGTATGCGTGCGTGAGTGCGCATGTGCGTCGTCCTAACATCTGAAGACGATAACAAGGAGAGCTGCAGTGAGAATGTAAACTGGGTCGAAGACTGCAAGAGCGGCCAAACATCTGCGCTAGTGTGACCTCTGGTCGCAGCACAACAAAAGCTTCAAAAGCCGCTGTGCCGAGTGTATTACGTAGGCGGTCGCGGCAGCGAGATGTATTGGCGACCCGTATAGCCTAGATCCGGCGATTTTGCCGTTATATGAGCCAGGGCGCCGCGGAAATTCTTGCGCCCGAATAAAGCGCTCCTCGGATAGAGCCGGCCGTGTATGCACGGTCGCCTGGAAGCATTCATCACCTTTTCGTCCTTGCTTTTATTTTGCTCGGCGGCGAGAACACACAACACCCAGGAGCCGCAAGCGGGGCGTCCCGACACGAGCAATTGGGTCAAGCTGCTGACGTAAGAAGAGTCCGGGATTGGAGAGGAAGGCGCAACGGTGCCCTCCTCTTCGGCGGCCGAGCTTCGCTCTCGCCTTCCGACGACGACACGCCGGCTGACCGGTTGGCAGGAATGCGCGGCCTCGGCGCCGGTAAAGTGGGGGCCACTGCGCATGCGCGCGCGCGTTTCGAAAACGATATCTCTGAAAGGGGGCGAGGAGGACGAGCCCCTCCGAGACTGTTCGTCAATACACCGCGGATCTGTGGCCGAAAGCTTTTGTCTTCGTAAGTGGTGCTTGTCATTGGCCGGATTCCCTCGCTAATATGCCCAGCATGATCAGGATTGACTGGCACCTTTCTCTTACGAGTAATTCTAGCGTAATGGCTTTTTCTTTCTTTCTTTTTTGTGTGAATTTGGCCCCTGGGCCATTATTCCCAAAATGCTTATATGATAGCGTTCAGCCTGGCTTAGCGCGAGATCGCGGGATCGAATCCCGGTCGCATTTCGATGGGGGCGAAATGCAAAAAACGCCCGTGTACCATGCATTGGGAGCACTTTAAAGCAACCGAAGTGGTCAAAATTACCCCGGAGTCCCGCACTATGGCGTGGCTAGTAATCTGATCGTGGTTTCGGCGCGTAAAACCCAAGAGTTTAATTTTTAAAGTGATAGCGTTCTGATCGTAAAAGAAAATTCCAGCGAATCTTGATGCTGGACATATTATTGCCGATGGTAGCCGGCCATTCCCAAACATCATTTACGAACGAAAAGCTTCGCGAATTCGAGCCGCTGATTTGTAACGAGTACTAACGTTACTACTTTTGCCTACACTATTTTAATGTTACTGAGTATTATTTAAAGTGACGCTACTATTAATGTAGTAATGCTACCCTTTCATCATTCAATGCATGTGAGTCTTTTCTATTAATATGCGCATTTTTAATATGCTAGTTTCAGTTAATGCTAAGTTTCAGTTATTTTCTAACGATTCTAGCTGAAATGTGCTTTTATACTTACTTCAGTGCCTAGTACATGCTGCTATCGCCGATGGCATAGAACACAGGGAGGGCGCTGTCGGCTCCTGTCAAGCTGCTCTTTTTGTATCTGTATCTTGGGAGCTTGCGCACCACGATTTGCCGGGTGTTTACTATTCTTCAACCCACCCTTTCATGCTCGCCGACTTATGTTTTATTATTAAAAGTGTGTGTAGGGGAGCTTGCCATCATTGGGCTATAGTGCTGGGTGCTCCCTCTCCCTTAGCCAAACAAAGTACATCAAAGTTAGACCGGCTCAAACATATATACAAACTAGACAGAATAATAAGTTAAAGTGTAAAACTAAGCCGGAACGCATGCAGTAGCACAGTATAGCTCACTGGAAGTTCGCATGAAGGTATTGTATGACAGTTCGTAAAAAAATAAAACCGTAGCGCCGTCACTTGCACTTCACAGCTAGAATGCACAGCCTATACAATAAAATATGCACAAGGTTGCGCCACAAGCTGAGAAGGTTAAGAACATCCCCTCAACTGCGACACCGGAATATTCCCGTGGATATATGCCTGATTTTTAACTCCTGCCTTTGCACTTTTGCATGCGTCTCAATATGCCTATCTTCGACGAAGCGTACTTGGGGCTCGCGTAGAGAACGCGGCAATCTGCAGCAGTCCCACCTTCGGGTCACGTGCTCGCAGATTACGCGCACAACTTTGATCTCTGCGCGTTCGGCATAATGGCTATAACTTTGTGCTGTATTGCCTTCTCCCCGAAACGAAAAAGTCGTTCACTGAAGGGGACCGTCTGCTCTATCACATTACACGCATAAGCAACGTTAAGAATTTAAAACTAAGGACGTTACAACCATCAGAAATTCGAAGACTAACACCAGTTCCTACATATACCCACAAAATTGCTACAAAATGCATTGGCCTTTATCTCATTATTTTGGCAAAAAGCCCCATACACAGACTGCGGGCCAACACCTAGTGGGGCACCAGTGCTCTGCTGTAGCACATATTAGGGAAGCGTTTCTCCGAACGGGGTGCTAATCTCAGGATTCTAATAAATGGACATGACGTAGTTCCTCCAAGGCTTGACAGGTAAATATCTTTAACGATACGAAAGGTGAAGAGGTCGGCCGGAAGAGCATGTGGGTGGCCTGGTACTCCGCAACCGAGGTAAAGGCATGACGAAGATACAGGGAAAGTAAGGGAGATGAGAGGTGAAGACGAAGTACTATACCGTGAGTATTAGTGATCCGTCTAATACGCGGTACGTACTGTACGGTGTAAATAATAGGTATTATGTACGGCATAATATGTACGATTAAAAATGTTCAAACTGTAGTGCAAACGTAAACATGGCTACAATATGGAGAAAACAACTGTGCGCTTGCGAACAAACTTACGAAGACCAGCAGCAGCGTCACAGTGGATATGACACTCTGCTGCTGATCTCGAGGCAGCGGGTCTGGTACCCGGTCGTGGCTGCCGCATTTCAATAACGAAGGTCGAAATGTGTAAATACTGGTGTACCGGGCTCTGGGTGCGCGGTAAAGGGTCTTAAACGTTAAACCGCATTAGCACTGAGCCTTGGGGTAGGTGTAGTTCATGCGGTGGGTCACCTTCGGCGCACACAAAGAGGGACCTCATTAGCAAGTAACGAGACGCCCATCGAAAGACTCGACCTCCAAATGCCAATTATCTCAAGAGCACCGAGAATGGCTTGGTGAGATGTCGCTTTGGCATGTATACGAACAAAGCGGCGCATAATTGTTCGCGTGATTTTTGATGCTGGACGTACGTAGCGAGATCCACAACATCGTATATTGATAAAAGGTCTCTTCGGAAACGAGTCGTAGAGTTTGGATAAATATTGCGGTGTTCAAGATACCACTCCAAGCGGGCAATTATCATACTTTCCATTACCTTTACCACACAGTTCGCCAGTGCTATTGGGCGGTATGGAACACCGACCTCATAAGTCATCGCAGCTGAGGGCGATGAAGGCACTGCTTAAGTTTGTTAATGTCAAGTAGACCTGCACAAGCGACCGTAGCTTGAATTGGCGTTCGTTGTGCTACACCTGATCCTGTGCAGTGATAGTCTGCGGTGATCGTGACCGACTGTGATCGTGTGTCCGTGCTCCCTGTCTCTCTACTTTCTTTACATTATACCTCCCATGTTCCCCATTGTAGGATAAAACCAGATTTTCTGTATTGGTTAGCCTCCCTGCCTTTCGCCTGTCATTTGTCTCCCCCCTGTCTCTCTTAAACCGCATCAATCAACAATATACCAAAGCCACAACTGTTTGCCCACAAAATATGCGCGCCTTAGTCCACGCGTAATTATTCGTACAAAAGTAATGGCTGAATGTGCCCTTTTTTTAAACCGCGGCTAACCATGCCACTGTCCTTAAAAAAATAAAACTTAAAAGTTAATGAGCACCGTGTGCAACGATTTTTCCGTTCTCAATATTGATCGAATATGTCATGTAAGTCTGAGGGGGGTATACTCTCATTTATCGCACTTGGATGCTTTCTTTATATATATGGCGTGCAGCGAATCAATATAAAGTGTTAATAAGCCGTGTAATTACGCGAAGCCGCCATCACGCGAATCGACGTGTCAGATGATCCCAACAAACTGTGACAATCAAAAACGTCACAATGAAAAACACCGAGACAAGGTGAGATATGCCGGCAAGAAGCGCGCCAAGTTTCACGAGAACGCTCGCTATAGCGAGTGCACCGAGAACTACCGTAAAACGCAATTGCCATATGTATTTTAGAAGAACTTGTTGGGCGAGTTTGAACAAACGTGGTTTGTTCGCGCAATTAAAAAGATGTTTGCCATATGTATAGTCTGGAAGGGTTTGAATTTTAGGTGAAGTGTACTGTGCGAGTAGTGTCCTGTCTACTCTTCTTTGTGTCTGTCTTATTCGCGCTACAATGACATTCTTACGAAACACACGTTGCCGATTAATGTTTCTTTCCTGCATAAGTAAACAAACAAAGAAAAAAGGGAAAGCCAATCATGCCATTTTATGAATCATTGTTTTTTTTACTTTCTTTTTTACTTCCTCAATCGAACCGAAAGTTTTAGACCTCACCTCCGAAAGATGCCCGTAATTTATTCTGGCCTCTCTTTGCGCGCGCGCGCGTGCGCGCGCATGTGTGTGTATCTCTGTCTATAGTACTTTGCATAGTTATTCCTGTGTCGAAGAAAAACACCCTGTGCAATTGCAGTTTGTGCTATAGATACTTCGCAATCATAATTTGCATAATTTCTCTTTCTTTACCCCCCCCCCCCAAAAAAAAAAAACGTTAAATTTGATGAGCGCTTTGGATACGTTGTTGGGAGAGTGTGAACAAAATAAAACTCAAAACTAGCCTCCAGTACTCCTAGCACTTTTTCAATGAAACGACGCAACATATTCGCTTTGGTTGACGCGGCATCATAATTTTTCAATGGCTTCAGCGCTGAGGACACAGAAGCTTAAACTGGATGTCTAATGCAACGAGTAGAAACAAATTCTCCCTGCACAATCGGCGCTTACACGTTTTCACATTTTGCGAAGTCACGTCTTTTCCGCATAGCATGGGCATCACTATGGCTAGTATTCGCGCCAAAACGTACGCATAATGCTTTTTTTGCGCGGTATAACTTACAGAAGTCCGGAAATAAGAGCCGAGGCCCACATTTTGTATATTTACGATTTGTCTTACTCAAAGAACTTATACTAAAAAATTGCAAATTACAGTCGAACCCTGATATATCGAACCCACATATAACGAATTATTGTGTATAATAAACAACAGTAAAATCCCCTTGAAATTTTTTGTGTGAAATTTTTATTTTATGTATATCTAATTACCTATATATCGAACTTTTTTTGTTTGCTCCCCTTCAGATTTGGTATATCCGGGTTCGGTTGTATTATTTTCATTCATGTTTGCTGTAGTGCTTTTTTGAAGTTTCACAGGAAAATTCTCAAAAACTCTCTCAGCACTCACTTCTACTTTACTTGCATTCAAAACACCAATGATCAGGCTTCAATTTTACCTATCGCGTTATACTTCGCGACTATTACGTCATAAAATAAAACGTTGAAAACATAAAAGCCCACAAAATGAGCACATTTATTGCGGTAACGAAATAGTTGATCCCCTGCGTCAAGAAAACCAGCCCACAGTCACAGTGTATTCGCGACGGGTGGGAGCAAAACAGTCACGTGACCACCGAGAGGTTTGTGAGCGGCTGTCCATTCAAGAAGCTGTCTCGAACACACGCACCGATGCGTGTAACTGCGGACGCGCGCCGCAGTCTACGCGACCCAGATAGCTCGCTAGCTCGCAGGTATCGCAATCTCGATCGCCTCACGGAGGGTAACGATTATCTCCCGTTTTATTGCCCCAGTTTCTTTACGTAAGGCCGGCATGGTTTCCAAAAATAGTTCAGCCGTCGTATGGGAGAGAGAGAGAGAGGGACGGGGTAGCGAACGGGCAGGCGGGAACGCGGTTGGCGACGTGGCTGGAGGGTTGGAGACGAGAGTTGGTGTTACGCGTGAGACGCGGTTCCTTTTTTTTCGGTTTGTTTGTTTGGTGCCGCTCTCTCAGGTGAACCGATGACGACAGCAATTTGCGGCGGCCGCCAAGGGGGGGGGGGGGGGGGGGGGTTGGATAGAGGTGGCGGGAGTGTTTCGAAACTGGGGCACGCGGCAGTTCGTTCATCTCGCGAAGTGAGCAAAGCACGAAGGTGGAGAGGAATGCTGGAAAAAAAAATTGGGAGGGACGGGCGTCAAACGGGGAAAGGGAGGAATGAAAATTGATGCGGAATATCGAAGAAGCGCGAGGCTGGTGGTACTCTGACTTTGCCGGCGGCATCACGCACGGGGCGGCGAGAGCGATATCCAAGTTCAACAGGGTCTCAGAGAGGAGCGAGGGAGATAATAGAGGTGGTACGGCGGAGAGGGAAGTTAGGAACGAGGGAAAGGGACGGTGGATCGAGCGTGTCGCGAGTCTCTCTTCTGCAGCGCGGCGCTCCGAGGAAAGAGTAACAGGACAGGTAGAGTGGAAAGGAGACAAAAAAGGGGGGAATTGGGGAGCAAGTAGCTGCAGGGAAAGGGGAGTCAAGCAGCGAGGAAGCGCGCGGGAAAGGGAGTACGACACGTTCTCCGTCTTCCCGAGGCCCCCAACCCGCGGAGCGCAAACTCTCTCGCGTTCCCTCCTCACGCGGCCGGGTCATGAATGGCGGCAGCGCGCGGTGGCTGTGACGTCAGCGCGACCTCGTTTCCAAGTGTGGCAGGCTGTGGCTATTTGTAGAAGGAGGTCCCCGCCGGTCACACCGAGCCCCGGGCCTGACGTCACAGAACACCCTCTCCCGAACCCCAGCTTCATCTCGCGCCGTTCCCCCGATTCCACTTTCTTTAACTATATTTTTGCCCTTTGTTGTTTTTGCTTGACCCGGCTCAAAACTTAGGTCGGGTCGTCGAGCTTCCGCCCCCCGTCGCCTCGACTGCTGCTGCTGTAGTTCAGCTGGGTTTCAAAAAGCTTGCACTGTGCCACCCCGGTCTTTGTTTACGTCCTTTGCGCCCCGTTGTTTATGTTTACAGCGAGCTTACAGCGGCGGCATCCAGCGCGGCTGAGGAATGGTGGGTTGTTCAGGCTGCGGGACACCTGACCTCTCGCAGGCGCGCAACCTATTTTGCTCGTGTTTAATGAGTCGGCCAATCTGGGGCAAGGTAATTTTGTTCCTTAATAGCCTCGTTGTGGAATATACTGCGTGCAGCCACTCGGGAGAGGTCGTGATGCTCGAGCGCCAGCAGCACGGAACACCTGAACGTATTCTCCTGCTTGAGTTTCTTCTGCTGTATATTGTTATACGAGGCGTTTGTGCATGAACGCGCTGACAATGCAGCATTTCCTTCCAGCGCCAAGAAGACGAGAGAGAGAGAGTACTGCGCGAGCAGTTGGTCGGCAATACTGTTTGGACAGCCTTGTATATATTGTAAATGCACTCTCGTATCCTTTCTACGTAGGTGTGATCCCTTTTTAGATTTTAATCTAAAAGAAAAGAAGTTTAGATTTCCCGAAAAGCGCTCCCTTTCGAGTTTCTCGGAAGGACAACACACCCGCACTTCATCGGTGCACTTTCAACGCATATGCCTGTAGGCTTCCCAAAAAGCCTATCGCGACGGAAACACTTCAATGAAGCTTGCCTGCAATGAGGACAGGGTTGCACTTCGATGCACTCTGTAGAACCTGTACGGTGCATATAGTGCTGATCATAAAGCGGCCATTAACAAAGCTCAGTTGCGGTGTTTGTATTTCTGAGCTCTGTACTCTTCTTTCTTAACTCTCGTGTGTTAGGAGTGTGACGGAATCTCTTATTACACACAAGTCAATAGCCCTGAAGCGATAGTGGCGGACAGGGCGAGTGCCGCATTATCTGCTGCATATACTTGTCACGATACACGTTCATGGCTTGAGACACTCCTGAGCAGTGAGCCATAAAGAGCCTCTGGCTTGGCTTGCCGAGCACCTCTTATCCTCTTCTTTATTTCAGTTTTATCCTTCTTTTAAGCGTTTGCACTAATATCTTTCTCCACCGGAGCGTGATACCCGAAATTAACCTTGCGTAAGTATACGCTTCGTAATGAGCCTTCAGGTGTGCCATATTTTCGCTACCTCCCCGTTTTCTTCTAGATTGATAACTGCCCCTGTCAATCAGAAAGCCGCTTACGCAGGCAAAATGGTTATATACAGGGTGTGCCATAAATACTGTCTCAAGCTTTATTTCTAATATTTTGATAGAGAATACCAAGATATCAGGATATATTTTGTGAGGCATTTGCCTGATGTGTTAGGAATACAAGACAAATCATTTTATTCATTATCTAAGCTCTTGGGGCGGAATTCACTCAGCAGCGCTGTTCGTGCGCATTTTCTTAGCGAAAACGTTCTTACGCTAAAATAAGCGTGCATCCGAAGTGGGAGCGTATTTAACTTACGGCGTCGTATGAGAGCAAGGACAGCAGAAACGGCAGAAAACCAAGTGGGTATAAGTTAGGAAATTTGCAGGCGCATGTTGGAATCAACTAGCGCAAAGCATGGTTAATTGGAGATCGCAGCGAGAGGCCTTCGTCCTGCAGTGGACATAAATATAGGCTGATGATGATGTGAGCAAGGAGGAATCAAAACTCGGATTGAACGACAAGAAATGAAAGAAGCATGGTCAACTGATAGCATGATCGCACATCATGCATCTGTAGTTGAGGCTAATGGCAAATCACTACACATCCCTTTTCGACAGCTTCCTTTTCCGGACGTCTGCTGCAGCGCCGACAAGCGCAACCACGCTCCCCCGTTCACCGAACGACCGTCAAAATAACGGCACTGGAAGTGTGGCGCATTCTTCTCACATTAATGCGAGACGCAGAACTGAAGGACACAGGGTGACTTATTTTGCACAGGAAAAGACGGTCAGCGGAGCAAATGCCGGCCAAGGCTGCAAGGCTAAGCTAACCCTGCCTGTATATATAGCAACATCATCACCACCACCATATTACAAAGCGACTAAATGTCTTTATTTCGATACTAATTACGGAAAGGGAAAATAGAAAGCTGCATATATATAGTTCATATGGTTGAAGGCATGCCAACCCACACCCGCGTGTGTTCATCGGTATGGTATGGGATCGCGCTGCACACGGTTGCAGGTGCGGTTATAATGTCACGCATATAGGCTCAATATCAACTGCCTCGGCATCCGGTGTATACCGTCGAAGGTCGACGACGCCGTCGAGCACCAACCGACGACGAGACGCCGCCCGCTTTTCGCTTAGGATCCCTGTCGAAGGTACGGGGAGCTATGAAAGGAGCCCTAAAAGAGAAATGCAGAAAGAAGCTGTGGCTACCGACACTCCCGAATTATGACAGAAAACTTCACTTCGTAACATCCCGCACGTGCAAGTTTCACTGCCTATCCCACTTTGACATCGTATCAGCGCTCATCACTCCTTCTTGGCTTCTCTTCAGCTGATAAAACACGATGACATCTCGCACCAGATCAAGAGTTTCTTTGCAGGTTCAGGCGGCCGCATCCCGACAGAGGAGAAATGCACAAATGCGCGTACACTTCAATTTTGGAGACCGGTAATATATTGTTACGGTTAATGTTGAACCGGCTTTATTTGAAGGACGAGGTTGATGCTGAAGTAAAGATGGCGTCCTGAGGCTGCGCCAGCTAACGTCTTCCTCCTCTTCTCCTTGCCCGGCTCATGCCGTAGCAATCCCCGGTTGCCAGACGAAGCCCGCTGGGCAAGTCCAAATCACTCGGAAAGCGTGGGGTGAAACCGCTTAAGACGAGCAACATGTACTAACTGGGTCCGGCTAGACCGACGACCAGCTGACGTCAAGCGTGCGACCACGTACGTCAAGTCACTCAAGCGATCTACAACGACGAATGGGCCCGTGTACTGGGGTAAAAACTTTTCGCATAAGCCACGCTTACGTAGCGGGGTCCACAACCACACAAAGTCTCCTTTAGCGTACGAGACAGACTGGTGTCGGCTGTCATAGCGCTCTTTCGATCGGTGTTGCGATGCCACAGTACGAAGACGAGCAATACGCCGGGCTTCTTCGGCAAGACAAAGCGTCTTGGCAACAGAGTACTCGCTGTGAAAGTCAAACGGTAGTATAGTGTCAATGCAGCTTAGCGGTGGACGTGCGTAAAGGAGATAAAAAGGACTGTAATCGGTCGTCTCATGCTTTGCAGTATTATAAGCATAGGTGATGAAGGGGAGTACGTCATCCCAGTCTCTGTGATCGGAAGATACGTACATGGCCAGCATGTTAGTTAGAGTTCTGTTCGTACGTTCTACAAGCCCATTTGTCTGAGGGTGATAAGGCGTTGAATGGCGGAACTGCGAATTGCAGAGACGAAGCAGTTCTTCTACGGCGTCCGCAACGAATTGACGACCGCGATCGCTAATGATTACACGGGGGGCACCATGCCGAAGAATAACGAAGCGAAGCAAAAAGGTTGCAACGGACGCAGCTGTTGAAGATGGTACGGCCGCCGTTTCCGCGTAACGGGTCAGATGGTCGACACATACGATCACCCATCGGTTGTCGTTAGATGATCGGGGAAATGGGCCCAGAAGATCAATACCCACTTGTTCAAATGGCAGGCGAGGCGGCGGCAGAGGTTGGAGAAGACCTGGCGGAGCGGTCGTAGGGCGCTTGTAGCGTTGACATTGTTCGCAACTGGCGACATAGTGCTTGACTGTGTCCCGCATTCTGGGCCAGTAAAAACGTTCCTGTGTCCGGTTCAAAGTTCTGATGAATCCTAGATGGCCAGAAGTCGCATCGTCGTGCATGGCTCTCAGTATGTCCGCTCGCAGACTCTGCGGCACCACCAGAAGGAAGCGTGCGCCTTTAGCCGAATAATTGGTCTTGTAAAGCAGGCCGTCACGGACACAAAATCGACCGGTGGCTCCAGGACGCGATGCGGCTACAAATAGAGGTTCCAAACTAATATCATTGTCCTGCTCTGCTGTGAAAGTCATCGAGTCTGGGAATGTACAAGAAATGAGAGCAAAACAGTCATCAACATTGTCTTCGTCACACTCGGTCGTCGTCGTCAGAGGAAGACGGGAGAGACAGTCCGCATCTGTGTGGCAACGCCCAGACTTGTAGGAAATAACGAAGTCGTACTCCTGCATTCGAAGAGCCCAACGTGCCAGTCGTCCACTCGGGTCACGGAGATTCACCAACCAGCATAACGCGTGGTGGTCGGTAACGATAGTGAACGGGCGTCCGTAGATATAGGGCCGAAATTTGTGGACAGCGAAAACAGCTGCCAAGCATTCTTGCTCGGTGACAGTGTAATTGCGTTCCGCCTTATTCAAAGAGCGACTAGCATAAGCCACAACGTGTTCAGCTTCTTGATGACGTTGCACGAGTACGGCACCGATGCCGATGCCACTGGCATCAGCGTGCACTTCCGTAGGTGCGGACGCATCGAAGTGACGCAATATGGGCCCTGACGTTAGTAGAAATTTGAGCTGGCGGAACGCGTCGTCGCAAGCCGATGTCCAGTTGAAAGGGACGGCTTTTTGGAGAAGACATGTTAGGGGGTACACCACGTCGGCGAATCTTGGGACGAAGCGACGAAAATATGAACACAGGCCCAAGAAACTCCTCAACTCCCGCACTGACTTCGGTGCTTCGAAGGAGCTGACAGCCTCAATTTTCCGTGGATCTGGCCTCACGCCGTTCTTGTCGACCAGATGCCCAAGTACTAACGTCTCAGTTTCCCCGAAACGACATTTCTTGGAATTCAGGATCAAGCCAGCTTTTTCGACACAATCCAGAACAAGTCTGAGACGGCTGTTATGCTCACTCAAAGTGCTGCCAAAAATCACCACATCATCGAGGTAGCACAAACAAATTTCCCATTTAAGTCCTCGGAGGATAGTGTCCATAAATCGTTCGAATGTTGCTGGCGCGTTGCAAAGGCCGAACGGCATAACGTTAAATTCATAGAGACCGTCTGGTGTCACGAAGGCCGTTTTCTCCTTATCGTCTGGGTGCATGGGTATCTGCCAATACCCTGATCGTAAATCCAGTGATGAAAAGTAGGCAGCGGAATGTAAACAATCAATGACATCATCAATTCTAGGAAGCGGATACACGTCCTTTTTGGTGACCGCGTTCAGTTTCCTGTAATCAACGCAGAACCGCCACGATCCATCCTTCTTCTTCACTAAGATTACTGGTGCTGCCCACGGACTAGAGGACTCTTGAACAACACTTTTCTGTAGCATGTCTTTCACCTGTTCAGCGATAACTGTCCTCTCTGCGGAAGAAACGCGGTAAGGCTTTTGCCGAATGGGGTGCGCAGATCCGGTGTCAATTCTGTGGCGGGCACGAGAACGCGGGAGTGAAGACTGCTTGTCGCCTTGTGTGAAATCGAACACAGAAAGATGTGCCCACAAAACTTGTGCGAGAGCGTGGCGCTCATGTGAGGGAAGCGCCTTGTTGATCATCCGTAGGATCTGTTCTTCAGAAGTGCTTCGGAGATCGCTAGTATGAGACTGCTCCTCCTCGCTTAGAACCGTAATGGAGCTGTACGTAATCTCGTCAAATTCAGCGAGCTTCATATCACGCGGGAGAACAGCAGGGACGCAAGAACAATTGAAAGCCCACAAATTTGAGGCGCCATTCACTACTCTCACGACAGAGCGTGGCACAAGTACATCTTTCTTTACGCAGCTCGACGTAAGTGGCTGGACTTGCGCGTCAAACGATGAAAGGTCGGCAGCAGCGACATTGACAGGGACACGTGACAGCGACCAAGGGGGTAGCAGCAAATCGTTCGAAACAACACAATAGTTTTTCTCGGGTAAAGATGTGTCGGCAAGGGTGGCGAGAAGCGCGCTATTCAAGGTAATTTCGCCTGTGCCGCAGTTAACGGAAGCACCACAATCCTGAAGAAAGTCAATCCCGAGAATAACATCATGAGTGCACCGCGTTAGCACGAGAAATTCGGTTTTAAGATCTTCTCCTCCGAATAAAACACTTGCAACACAAATACCAAGGGGAATAAGGCACTCTCCACTGACACCACGAAACGTCACACCTTCACTCCACGGGACCATAACTTTCCGACCCAGCCTCTCTTTGAAAGTCACACTCATGACGGAAACGGTAGCACCAGTATCCACTAATGCTGTTGCAGGTATACTATCAATTAACACACGCACTTTGTTCTTCACCATCATAATAGGCAGAGGAGGATTTCGCAGAGACGCAGACTGTCCGGCGACCTTACCTCCATCGGCCGCGCCGGCTAGTTTCCCGACGGCGGTGGTGACGTAGCACGTCGACGTGGTGACGGTGAACGGCGTTGGCGACTGGTTGGGGGCGTCAGGCTGCGGTCTGAAGCTGGCGAGCCACTACGTCTATTATATTGACGGAAGGTATTCCGGGGTGGCGCGCCTGTGGTGTTTGCAGTATCAGGGTCTGTCGGCCAGCGGTCGTCATAACTGACTTGTTCAAAATTAGGCCAAGCTGGTGGTGGGCCATATGTTGTTGTCTGTCGGCGCCGGCGACAAAAACGAGCAATGTGTCCTGAGGCGCCACAGCTGTAACACACAGGCGATGCTCGACCGACGTTGTAAGCCTCGGGGTCAACCCTGGGACGTTGCGAATAATAAACGCGATCTGCCGAATGCCGATTCGTGGTGGTAGCTCGACGAGTGCGCTGATCGTGCGTCATGTCGTCGGGAGAGGAACGTCGATGCTGTCGCAGCTGACCGACTCGACAGTCTGCAACGCCTGGCATGGCAGACAATGCCGACACAGCAGATGCATGCTCTTGAGGTTGGTTGCAAGCGCTACGAAGCTGTTCGACATTCGCCCCTGTGGGGTGTCGTTCAAGTTCTTCGCGAACAATTTGCCTTATAGTTGCCACAAGGTCAAATTGAAAATTGCACTTGTCGTTATCGTCAACGCTTGCCACCGTTGTGACATTCGCTAACCTGCCGAACTTTGGCGTGATACGGCGCAGCTTCAAGGCCTCAAATGTGCGGCAATGCTTGATGAGGTCGGCGACCGAGGCGAGACTCTCCTTTCCGATTAAATAATTATAAACGTCCTCGGCTATGCCTTTGAGAAGATGTCCAACTTTGTCCTCTTCGGACATTCGAGGATTGACCGTTTTGCAAAGCTTCAGGATCGCCTCTATGTACGTAGTACAGGTCTCACCTGGGACTTGGGCGCGCTGAAGCAATGTCTGCTCCGCCCGCTTCCTTTTCGTCGTGGAATCTCCAAAGCATTCTGTGAGGTCAATAACGAAGCTGTCCCACGTTGTGAAGGAATCTTCATGGTTCTCGAACCACACTAGCGCCGTGTCTGTGAGGAACAGACCGACATTGTCGAGCTGAGCCGTGGAGTTCCAGCCGTTGTACTTGCTCACACGCTTGTAGTGGGTGAGCCATTCCTCCACGTCCTCTCCGAGTTTTCCTGAGAAAGGGCGGGGTTCCATCTGATGCATCCAGGTGCCGGTTGTTCGCACTGGAGCCGCCAGAGAAGGCTGTTGGTCGCCGCTATGGGACATCGGGATCTCAAGCGGTGTCGGAGGCAGTCGAGCGAGGCGTCGGCTTCGGCGTGGCACTTGCTGCAGCAGCTCCGTCGTCTTGGTCGAAATACCCAGCACCTCCACCACAAAACTGTTACGGTTAATGTTGAACCGGCTTTATTTAAAGGACGAGGTTGATGCTGAAGTAAAGATGGCGTCCTGAGGCTGCGCCAGCTAACGTCTTCCTCCTCTTCTCCTTGCCCGGCTCATGCCGTAGCAATATCATAGGTTGATGACGACAGGGCCTGCAGCCCCTAACTACGTTTTCTGTTATAGCTCAAGTGGCATCTCATAGAAGTCAAGGCTAAAGAGTCATAATCACAACCATTATCAGCGCCAACGTTGCCATAAATTTACCAGCCTCATAAGAACACACGTTCAAGTGCACGTCAGAATAATGCGCAGCACCGCACACGAAGCACATAACGGTTCAACATTCAAGCTGGTGTCGGATCAAATTGGTTCAAGTTGCCGATATTGTGGCACTGACGCACTTTGTTCGGAGCTCTCACTACACATACGAGTATATAGTACGAGGACAAGGTGGGGGTGGTGGTATCCATGCGCCGACAGACACCATTCTGTAAACATGCGAATGCGGACTCGCAGTACGAAGCGAAGGCTCAAGAGCAACAGTATACGTTAAAATTCCGGGCGAATTTTAGATGTTATAAAACGTCATCAGTGTACTTTTATGTTCACTGCAGGACGAAGGCCTCTCCCAGCGACTTCTCACCCCTGACCTTTGTTAGCTGATTCCAAGTTATGCCTGCAAATTTTTTTATTTCATAACGCCACCTAATTTCCTGCTGTCCTCGACAGCCCTTCTTATCCCCCAGTACGCACTCTGTATTTCTAATGGACCACCGATTATGTGCCGTACGAATTACGGGGTCTGCCCAGCTGCAAGTTTTCATCCTAATTTCAACTACCACTACCCTGTTTGCTCCCTGATCCACACCTCTCTCTTCTTGTCTCTTAGGCATAACATTTTTTGTTCCATCGACTTGTCCAACTGGTCCTCAACTTGTTCTCATGTTTCATTGTTAACCTCCAAGTTTCTGCGTCGTGTGATTATACAGGAAAAATGGAATGATTGGAGACAACCTTTTTCAACGACCGCGTTGAGCTCCCAGTCAGGATTTAGTAATGCCGGCCGTGCGCGCTCCCACGCATTTTCCTTCTGTAAAATTCCTTCTCATGATCAGTGCTCCCTGTGAGTAACTGACCTAGACAAACTTACTCCTGCACACACTCTAGATGCTGACTGCCGATGAGGAATTCTTGTTCGCTTGGCAGTTTATCCAACATTACTTTTGTCTTCTGCATAGTATAATATTAAACCTTCTCTGACACTTTCTCGGCTAAGGTCCTCAGTTAATTGTTGCAACGTGTCCCCAGCGTTGCTGAACAGGACAATGCCATCGGAAAGCTGAAGATTGTTGAGATATACACCGTTGATCGTCACTCCTAATCGTTTCCATTGTAATAGCTTGAATATTTCTTCTAAGCTTGCATTGAATATTGCTGGAGTGATTTTGTCTCCTTGTCTGACCACTTTCTCGATAAGTATTTTTCCCACTCTTCTTGGGGATAATTAAAACTAGTGAAGCTGGAACTCTCAATGAGGCAATGTCGAAGCCTGAGGAGTTGCGGATACGTGCGCTGTGGCTGAACGTAAATATGGAAGTTACACGTAAAGGAAATACTTTTTGAGTTGTCAGCCGAATGCTGCAATTACGACGGCTTTGATGGGAAGTTTACTCAGTCATTTAGTACAATCCATAGAAAATACACTTTCACCGCAAATTACACGCAAATGTCGTAGCTTCGTTTAAGCGCGCAGAATTAAGTGATCGAACTATACGCCGCCGGGAGAGAAGACAAGGCAGCATAATTCGAGCGACGCAAAGGCTGATCTTGCTGATACGGTGCGTTTTTAGTGACCGCGCTTGTCGTCGTGCACGCTTCACATTGCTCACTTCGCGATACCACGCCACTGTGGCCGGCTTTTTCACCCGTCAAGTTGACCTGACTACTGCGCAGCAGGCGCGGAGCTTCGTAAGACCGTCATCGGCTAGAAGGAAATTCTTGCGCTGAATTAACAAACGCCTATGAAGGGCTTCTTAAATGAGAAGAGGAAAAGATAGGAAGAACACCGCACGAAGCTACTGAAATGCTGTGAGCGACGCCAGTCATTTTGCGCAGGACTAATGCTAGTCTGGGGTTTAGAATAAGCGTCTGCAGCCACTCATAAGACGACGATGGCTGTCGTCTGCGGTCGCTTTTCTTTGTCGTCTGCTGTTCCCATGGTCTGTTGCCTCTTACTGGCTTTGCGCATGGAAAAGAAGAACGTAGTGGCGTCTTAATGAGCGTTATTCTGCGCGCTGTTTTTGCCAAGAATGAAATGTCGCCAGTCATACGCGTCAGTGTGGCTATGCATATGAATGTGCGTGCGCGTGCGTGCGTGCGTGCGTGCGTGCGTGTGTGTGTGTGTGTGTGTGTGTGTGTGTGTGTGTGTGTGTGTGTGTGTGTGTGTGTGTGTGTGTGTGTGTGTGTGTGTGTGTGTGTGTTTGTGTGTGTGTGTGTGTGTGTGTGGACTCATGCGAGGACTCATGCAACAATTATTCGCTGTGTTCATGCGGTGTATTTTATTTCACAGCATCACTCTTGTTCGAGCAGCTCACATGATTTTCGTGTGAATGGTGGTACGTGATTTTATCACCATTTCTTTTTTATGTGTCATCACATTTGACGTCCTGCTTCATATCATAGACAGGATTGCCGTCCATCGTACACATACGTTCACTCACACCGTAGGCCACAGGATGAACAAAACCGTGGGCACAGACACAACGTCGCTTCGACTTGGGGCTGAATTGAAACTATGAGCAATATAATAGAAGGCAGGAGGGTAACAGAATGGAAGACGACAGAAAATTGTGCAACAGCAACAATTTTTGATAATAAGAAACGTTTAGACTTTTTTTTTAGTTGTTTTGTCGTACATGGAGCATTATATCCTCAAAAGCGCCGGGAAAAATACTCATCCACAGCCCTATAAGCGAGAGATAGCTCAAAGAATGAAAAAAAAGAAGAAAAAGAGAAAGAAAGAAAATAATAGAAGCGCTCAAAACTCATCAATGACAAACTTGATGGTTGTCAGGGGCAGACGCAACCTTCTATTTGCTACCACCCAATAGAATGCCATGACGAGTATGAAAAGTAAGTATATTGCGCGCATAAAGAAACACAGCCAGACATTAAGCAAAAGTTCGCAGTTAAGCTTTAATGTTGCTGCCTTCCACAGCAGCACATGCCCAATGCAATTTTGCACTAAAACTTCTGAATGCATTCTGACATGACAAATCAGAGCGCGCCACAAAAATATAAGCACGCACCATCCTCGGCTATCTGTAATGGCCTCTGGCCAATCAGCCGCTACAGCGCGTTTCAACGCGCTGTAGTGGCCGTCTGCTCGTCAGCTCGTCAGCTCGAGCGGCGGAGATAGACATAAATAGGTTCGTAAAACTGCTACCCTATTTCTAATAATAATAATATTTCTAATAATATTTCTAATAATAGAAATATTTTTTACGTCGCCAGCTGCGACGGCTGTTTATGTTTTTTGAATCGACTTACGCTTACTAATGGCGCAAGTACTGAAGTTCACGCCTGCGCTACCATTACATACACGCATTTTTTCGACTACAGCGCTCGTCTTTGCAGTGGCGGGCATCGTAAGCTTGCTGATCTTACGAACAGCTTTAGCTTTGTGAATACGCTTTTTTTTTCGTAAGATTTTTCTTAGGTCAAAATTTTTTTCGTAAGTTCGCTTAGTGAATTCCGCCCTTGGCCTTGATCACAGCCTTTAAACCTTCTGGGTACGCTTTATTTGTAGCCCACAAGGTATTCCAAGGGAAATTTCTTCCCTTGCTTCCTCCAGCGATGCTTCCAGGGTGACCATGCTGGTGCGCTGATGGCCACAGGCTCATTCATTCTTTCAGCCATTCTGTGGGCTACACATAGCCCACACACAGAAGTCCACTGGGTTTAAGTCAGGGGATTACGCCAGCCATCCTTCAGCTGGAATGAAGTCTGGCTTGAGAGCTCGACACCACCGCTGTGGTGTCGATTTGATCTTCGATTTTTGTGCTGGGGTGCCGACTGGCACCAGGGCAGCGAATGAGACTCAAAAATAGCCTTCAACGTTGTGTCAGTGTCGATCTTTGCTCCTTGTGGCAGAAAAAACAGGAGGAATGGAGCTCGTGGTGGTTACCCCAGTTGGAACCGTGATAAACACCGGCGGCTGAGAGTTTTGAAAAATTGTCCAAATGGCTGCATCAGCAAGATCAGACGTCGGAGCACGCACACGGACAGTTCTGAGCGTCGTGACTGTTCTCTACCGTGAAAATTTTCACATCGATGCGGCTCGTTCGTGGCCCGGGCGACGAGCAGCCGGCATTTTTTTTTTCATCTTCATTTCCTCTGCGCCTCCGTCATTGCATGTCTTCTCTCAAACTCGCAGGGGGACGTCTTAAGGCCCCTTCGCACACATTCCGCCTTTGGCGCTGAGCCGTGCTCCCTCAAGGGCTGCAGAAGATAGCGTCAACCTTTCCCTTTCCACACGAACCACTTACTACTACTACACATTCCGCCCCAAGGCCAGCTTTTTGATGCTCCTATCCATGGCTGGCATTCGATTTTCTTACTCACAATTTCCTTAAGGTGATAATTCTTGTACGAAGACAGGACTACCACTGCGGGCTATGTAAAATTCCTTAAGTATACCACACTTGAGAACGCAGTGGGCAATCTTTCGGAGAATTTTCTGAATTTTGGCGGCCTCGGAAGGTAGGTGACGAGATTGTGGGTTGATGTTGTGCAGGGCGTGCCATTTTTTCAAAAATATACAAACCAGCATGAGACACCGTCGAAATACAGAGGGAAGATTGAAAAAATAAATATGTTTGAATAAATGACGGGGAGAAATGTTACGAAATCAGAACCCCAATCGGGGATCTAAGTATGTGACAGTAATTATGGCGCAACCTGTAGGCTTACACTAGCTGGTAGTTGCATTTGAAAAAAAAAGAAAGAAAAAGGTACTGCAAGCCTCTCGATAGACTAAAGAAAGACAGCGGCGAAGAGAAACATAGTTATGATTGAGCGCGTCTTCAGAAACCCTTCTGATCAAGGTGGCGACTGATGAAAATTGCGACACAATAAAAGGAAAAGAAAGCAACAACCACAATGCATCTATTTGAACGTCGTTGAAGAGTTGCCTAAGTTAGGACGAAACCGACGGCAAGCAGACGCAGCACGTGCATTCACGTGTCACCATGCTCCTATCACTCTTCTTGCGCATGCGCAAGATCGCCATGGGTGCTTCGGCTCAGTTGCTGTTCTTCTCTCGCAGGTGGAGAGTGTTCATGCGTTTTCCGGTGCGGCCCTGGCAACAGCTACTGAAGGAGAAGCGTGCAACCACTTCAACTTTGAGGAACTGTATTAATGTTTCCGGTATTATCTCTGGAGCTTTGAACCTCTGGGGAACAATATTACACAGCTGCAAAATTTCTGCGATGCGGATGAGACAATGCACACGTTTGCGCGCTGGGGCTGATGGTAATGAATTTCTGCGAAATGCCATAAAGATGGAGTATGGCAGCTGCTCATTTTCGTCCTCTGGCTTGAAGTTCCTGGTAATTTTTGCGCAATCTTGCTCACTGTGTCTGAACGTGGTGCGCGTATTCTAGACGACAGTGACAATAAAGTGTTATGGGCAAACGTCGAGGAGGAGGCGATTACCCAGTGTATCCTAAATTGTTCGGCAGCATGCTCCGACAGGATTTTTTTTAAAATGTTTTTCCAAAGTGCCAATGCTCAGATTATCAGATTGTGTTGACGTGTCTGCAATGACTTCCCCTAATCTGTAAAATGATTTACCCCGTTGAAAAGGAAGAAAATAATAAAATCAATTATGCTTCGTCATTGCATTCTACCGGTGCGAACATATGGGGCAGAAACTTGGAGTTTAACAAAGAAGCTCGAGAACAAGTTAAGGACAGTACAAAGAGCGATGGAACGGAAAATGTTAGGCCTCACGTTAAGAGACAGGAAGAGAGTGGTGTGGATCAGAAAACAAACAGGGAGAGCTGATATTCTAATTGACATTAAGCGGAAGAAATGGAGCTGGAGAGGCCATGTAATGCGTAGGATGGATAACCGGTGGACCATTAGAGTCACATATGGATACCAAGAGAAGGGAAGCGCAGTCGAGGACGGCAGAAAACTAGGTGGGGTGATGAAGTTAGGAAATTTGCAGGCACTAGTTGGAATCATCTAGCGCAAGACAAGGGTAAGTGGAGATCACAGGGAGAGGCCTTCGTCCTGCAGTGGGCATGAATAGGCTGCTGATGATGATGATGCTTCGTCAACCACCAGTAGAAGCAATATGTTGCTTCTGTGCGCAAAAGGTTGCGCAGAGCGTCCAGCTGTTCTGCAGATTCTGTACCGTAAATACGGCACGCCGCAAGATGCACGTATAGACGCCTTAGAGATCATGACAAGCTTCGAGGAGAAGGCGATTAACTGGTGCCAGAAATGGACTTGAAGCCGGAATTTTAGAAGAATATATTTTTTTTTGCAAAAACCGACGTTCGAACATGGCAAAAAGAAATGCCTATGAAGAAAGAGATCGCCTCTGGAATCTGCCGCTTGACCAAAACAACTTTCTGCGAACCAATCGATTGACCTTGAAGTAAGATCGAGAATTCCACGACCACTACCTCGCCAGTCAGACACATTGTACTGGCTTAGACCGAACTTAGCATTCAGAAACAGTTATCTGTATCGCATAGGGCGTACCGCTTATCCCTAAAGTCCCTATATAAGAAAAAGTACCGCCATCCTTTGACAAATGCCGCTTCGCTCTCTCCTGTGTTATCCTGTATCTCTTATTGGACGTTGACAGCGCGCGCTTCTCAATTCTTTATATTTTATTTTTTTCCGCCTCAGAGCCATGTTGAAAGTCCTCTGCGCAGCCGCAGTCGCCGGCGGCGGCGGCGGCGCGCGCCCGGCCTGAAAGCTTCAACGTGGACTTTCTAGGTGCGCCACCGTCGACTTGGCTTTCGCAAGCAAAAAGTAAAGAAAAAGCAAGCGCTTTAGGAGAGGAGGCGGTGGAGGAAAGAGTAGATGGCGGTACTTTTCTTATATAGGGACTTTACTTATCCCTACTGTGATAACTGTGGTAGCTTAGAGACAGCGGAGCACATATTATATACTTGAATGCCTCGTGTGCCGTGACGAGAGACAATTTCTTTAGCGCCAAATGGACACGATTTGTCACGATCCGCTAACGTTACCTGACATCTTAGGTCTAATGACTGGCCCTTCGAAACAGCGGCGGGTATCAGATTTATTGTTTCAATACTTATCAGAAATTGGTCTTCTCTGAAAGCTTTAATGATTCACTTTGTGATATCGAAAAGCCTGAATTCACCCATCGTCTCACCTCAAGATATCATTATTTTGACAGGTTCGCTCGCGCAGTTATTATTTATTTTTGTTCCCGTTTTCCCCACTCTCCTCTGGAATCTTTTAACCCCGTTTCCCATCTCTATACAGAGTAGCGTATCAGCGGTTGTATACACGCCGGTTAAAAATCTGTTTTCTAATATTTTTTTTCTCTCTCTCTAATGCGTGGATAATTGAGGGACAACCTGCGATACCGACTACGTACACACGGTCCCAGCGAGGTCTCGGACTCAAGAATGATATAGTATCGGGGACGTATCTGCATATGCAGCAGAAAACTTTGCTTGCACATACTTTGGCACCATTCACATATATGGATTGACTATTATGTATAAGTGCATATAGGCATGGGCAGGGGTCCCATGGAAATCCCAAGCTGGCGCTCACGCGGAGGCGTCGAGCACGTGTTGTTGACCCGCGACAAAGAAATGGAGAGAGAGAGAGAGAAAACAAGAGAGCGATCGTGGACAAGCACTCCACATGGCGAGTGTATTCGAGTGAAGGAGGCATCAGCGGCGTAAAAGCCGCCGCGGGCAATTCCGAGTGTCTGTGCACTCTCGAAAACAGTGAGTGGCCAAGGCTGCCACCGCGTCTACCGAGAGCTCTCTTTACCGCGTCAACAAAGTAACGTGATCCGCGTGCTAAGGTTACTCCCGCCGAAATCGGGATTTCCAGCCGCCGCTGAAAGGCTTTTCATTTCCCTAGACCCTTTCCCCTCCTCGTTCTCCGGAGTGTAACGAAGAAGCGGAATGAATAGACTCGGCGCAACTGCAGCCGAATGATTAGCTTCAGTATCCGCGCTAGGCAAGTAGCACAGGCCAGCGGTGAAGCCAGTGCATCGTGCCGACGTGTCTCATCGTATAAGGGAAGCGCTACATTTAAGGTCAAACGTGTAAGCGGCGCAATATGAGTCGAACGAAGCCGGCGAACTCAAGCTGAGGCGGCGTACACGAGCAGCCACGCACAAAACGAGCTACAGAGGGGAGTTTCCGTAAGCGGATGATTTACAAGTACCTTGCGAAACCTTATTAGGGCTCCCAGAAAGAGGGCAAACAAAGAGGATAATTAGTGCGCCGAAAGACTACCTGCGTGGCAACAGCTGGGACAGCGAAACGACAGTTGCAAGCAGGCTAAATATAGACAGCCGAATGTCTATATACGTATACAGGCGCGCAACCTTACGCCGTGTTTACCTGTTCGTTTCTAGCTGCAAGCAAAAGCTTCTGTCTGGATAATTGTGTCCAAGATTTGTACGGACTCTTTGGATCGTGTGTGGATGCAGCTAGGGGAGCTAGACATCAGCATGGAGAAAGCGATACGTCTACTGGCTTCGCAGGTGATTCTCATCATTTAACATGGGACGGCTGCACCGTATATAGGGTAAATTGGGCTAGCTGTTCCTTCGGTGGCCTGTTTTCTCAAGATCACATTATTTATTAAGCAACGACAAGAGCAGCAGTAGGTAAATGCATAGGAAGAGGAACAAAAAAAAAAAGACTATTTAAAAAATGGGGCAGCTTCTTTGGTGCGAAGTCTGAGCAAATAGCGAAGCTGGTGGCCCTTCCCTAACTTTATCTCTGTTCGGCCAAGTTTTTGCGAGGTGATGCTTCGATACTCGGCCACGTTTTGCGCAAGATCACCACGAAATCATCGACAGCTCAAGGAGCAACGAACACTCGGTAATTAAAGTATCTTGACGCTACTGGACGCTCAAACGCTTTTGCTCGGTTTCGCGGGCTCGTAACTCCGGATCTTCTGCGAATCGCCGATGTTAATTTCGCCGCCGCTTCGGCGCCGCGATACTCGGGATCGGACCGAAGTCGTCTCACTCGCTCTCGAATAGCGGCGCGGCGGCGTCCCCGCCGCGCTTCCTTGGGCAGGGAGTGACGGTGGGCAGCGGTGAACGGTGGGATAGGTGGGCAGGGAGTGACGCTCTTCTTCGGCGGCCCCATCTTCGCAGCGATGGGCTCGACGCGGAGACGGCGGGGCTTTTGTGTCGCCGTGGCGGTGACGCGGAGCTATATATCCCGTGGGTCGGCGCAGTGACGTCATGGCTTAGCTCCGCCTCTGCGCAGCCGCGGCAATCACTCCGCACGGCGCGGTGACGTCATGGCTCGGCAAAGCTAAGGCGACGCGAGGCGGCGCGCGCGATGCCGTCACGGCTCATGCAGCTGTGGCGAGGCTAGGCGCGGTCGGAGCAGCTGGGGCGAAGCGTTGCTAGGCGACGCATGGTGACGTCATCGCCAGGCGGAGGTTTTGCAGCGTGCACTCGACGGACCATCCTCGAGATGAAACACCTTCGCTAGTTCACAGGGGTTTGTGCCATTGCGCTTGGACCCTTTCTGCCCTACCGCCAGGATCAGCCCACATTTTCGGTCGGCACGAAACGGACTTACCAAAAGCTTAACAGCTCCGCTGAAAAAATAAGATAAACTAGGGCGTCTGACTACCCAGTGGTAACGACGGGTAATTCTTTTAAAAATTTATTCTGGGGTTTTCCGTGCGATAAACAGCGATATGATTATGAGGCACGCCGTAGTGGGGAAGTCCGGATCATTTTTGACCACCCGGGGTTCTTTAACGTGCACCCATTGCACGATACATGAGTGTTTCTGCATTCCGCTCCCATCGAAATGCGGCCGCCGCGGCACTGAATTTGAACCCGCGCCTTCGGGACTACTTCTGTGCACTTAATAATTCAACTAAACATCGTCAGTAAAAGTTTTCAATGTAGCACGCATTAAGTTCCTTTGGCGAAAACAAAATGTGGAAACTGTTTAGCATCTCTCTATAAATTATTGGCAAAAATAATTAAATAAGCAAGTCTCGGTAACATGAAAGTCACCTGCGAACGTTATAAAGTTGCGCACTTGCGACACGGCTTCCGCCGGACCGGCGGAAGCCGTGTCGCAAGTGCGCGGTTCCTAGGAAGGCATAGGCCCGCATAATGTATGAAGTAAATGCAGGTGCCGGTATGGTATACACATACATAGCAGCAGACGGCTCAGCGCAGTCAATACATGTAAAGTATGTCACTTCTCTGCAGGACTCTTTCAAATGCGGTCACTGGTTTTCGACGCGCTGCTTTCGATGGCCATGGACCTAACACCCTGGCGAGCGAAAAAAGGGAGATGCGGGCTTGAGGCTCTTACACGCGGCGCTGCCAATGTATCGTATGTAGGGAAACCAGCGCACAGTCAACACAGACCAAGAGAACAAGACACGACGCTTCGCTGGTATATACTATATCCAAACAAGAGAGGTATTCACAGGAAATGGAGGCTTGAAATGTTATTTTTCTTGCTCTTCGTTACCCCTGCTACGGTTGAGAATTGTGTGCCAATTGATTCTCAGTATTGTTTTCAGTGACTGAAGTGCACATTGCCACGTCGCGGTGCTGCCGAATTGTCGAATGCTCGCCACTGAAAATTGTCACTTTGTAGTATTCATAGAAAAGTGGTCCAAACAGGGAATGTCGCTTGAGCCAACGTTTCCGAAAAGGGACTTGTCTTAGCCAGGGTGGGAGCCCTGAGGAAAACCAAGTCCCCTTCCCGAAACTTTGGCTCCAGAAACATTTCCAATTCTGCCAGTGTTAATAACTTGGCTCTCGTATCGCCTGTTTTGGAGACTCGCGACACGTAGATTTAGGAGGTATGCGTGCCGGAGAGGACATAAGTTAATCTCGGTGTAAGCAGTTGCGAGACGCACGCAGGCGATGCAGGAAGGTATCGATGTATTTGGAAGCTGGAAACGCTGTGGTGCTGAAGGTGATTGACGACATTTATTGACATCCCCTTTGAAACGGGGCAGCGTCAAATAGGCATCTAGCTTGCTTAATTCCTATGAGGTTTTACTACATCCATCACCTTCTAACGTGTTGTCTATATCTGGCTGATCTTTTTTTTCTTCATTAAATACTATCACTCTATTTTACAATTACCTATGCTGGCAATGACTCCGGTTCTATCAATACCTGTATCTTTTCCACCAATACTTTAAGTGTATCTGGCTTACCTCGACTGCTGACCAGCTGACGCTTCCATGCACTTTGAATACGAGCGCTTCTGAATGGTGGACGTTTCCTACGGCTCTTGCTGGATGAATATCTTAGCATGCCATTACAATGTGTGGAGCCAAAGATAAAATGTTGTCGACCATAAGCATAAATAACAACAAGATGTCTTGTTATTATACCGGGCGTTCAAAATTAAGCTTTATGGTTTTCTTGAAATTAGGCACTGGGAGGCACGCGAAGACCACCTATAGAAATAAGTTATGTGGCCAGGGGGACACAAAGTGAGATGATAAATATCACTGTCAGCGGCCGTATTACCTAAAATTGAATAATTAACTTTTTATTGACTACAGTAAGTGTGTGTGTATGTATTGAAAGGCACTCGTGCTTCTACACAGTTTCACTTGGAAGAATTCTTCTACTGTGTCTGTGCTCCGAGATATCCTGCTACAAATTTAAATTGTCGTTCGCATGATTTCGCTTGCAAGAGAGTTTGGATCGGCACAAAGCTCCTCCCTGATGTGACGCGGCTGTTGCGTGCGGCGTTTAGTCTGACAACGGGGCGGAGGAATTGGCAAAAATGATAACTGTCCGCCTTCCCCTCTCGGGTGGCGAAATCAAGATATGACAGCGCGGTGTTCCGTACGCAGTACGCATGATCCTGTTATACGCGATAACAGAAGATAATATTTCGGCACAATTTTGTATTACTTGAGATCGCAGCGGGACCTCATCTTGCGAACGCGTTAACTTCACTGTCATCTACTATACAGTACTTCTGGAATAGTGGCGCCTCTGTACAGAAGGACAACCAAGAATATCCACGTGGAGTCTCTTCGTGCTAATATGGCTGCTTCTGTCGGGACGAGGTATTCTACCGAACAAAAAATAGACGTGGTACTTGCAATGGCTGAGATGATTGGCAATGCTTCATTGGCAAAGCGGCTGTGCGCGGCTCGCCACCCACACCGTTCCCTTCCAACTATAGGCCTACCTTCATAAACGTGTTTCGGCGCTTTCGCACAACAGGCTCAGTCCACTGTCCGAGACACACCAGGAAGACAATCGTCGATGAAAACTTTGAAATCGACGTGTCGCGTGCGTAACGCCGATGCCAGAACTGAGCATCCGACAGATTGCCGATCAGTGCGGTCGCAGCGTTGGAACAGTCGCAAATGTGCTAAGGAAGTATAGGTTCTATCCCTATCATGTTTACCTTCACCAGGACCTTAGTGAGGCGGACTGTGAAAGGCGGGTTGACTTCTGTCTACAATTGGGGCCTGATCAAAATTGATGGAGAAAAGGACTTCTTACACAGAATAATTTGGACAGATGAAGCTCGGTTTTGCCGCAATGGCACTGTGAATATGCACAACGCGCAATATTGGTCACAAGAAAATCCACACTGGCTGCGGCAGCACAAGCGTCAAGTTCGCTGGAGTGTGAATGTGTGGTGTGGCATTCTCGGGGACAGGATCATTGGACCTTACTTTTTTGAGGACAACTTGAACGGAAAGATGTACACGGAATAAATGTTAGGTGTTGTCGTCGACGACTTTGTCTCCAATCTTTCCCTGAATAACCTGCGCCAAGTGTGATTCCAGCACGACGGAGCACCACCACATTTCTTCACCACGGCAGAAAGCTGGTTGGACACACGTTTTCCACGACAGTGGATCGGACGTGCAGGAGCGACGTTTGGCCGCCGAGATTCCTGACCTTTCCCCGCTCGATGTTTTTCATTGGGGCTACGTTAAATATCGAGTTTATGCAACAGAGCCCAGTGATGTCAATGATATGAAGCACAGGATATCTGCCTGTGCGAGCATCCGTCTAGATGTACTGCCCAGAGTTATAGAGTCGACTAGAGAGCGGTTTATGCTTTGCGTTGCTGTGGAAGGGAGGCATTTTGAACATTTTTTAGGGCATTGACATCTTGACATGTGAAGTGTTTTCATGAGATTTGTGCATGACCACACCAAACACAAAGCGGCAGTATGAAATATTCGTTAGCATAGCAAAAACTGTTTCTGCTGTTGATGGTGCAGTTGTTGCCATTGATTTCAATAAACCTTACTTACCTTGGAAATCAGCAGTCACTTTATTTGCGTAGCCCGGGCAAGGACCATGCCCGCTCGTGTAGTCACCGTTACGCACGCGCACTGCCCTGCGGCTTCTCCGCTCGCGCCATTATCTCGGCATGGCAGCTTCCGGCATTGTTATAGGCTGCGCAGTTGCGTGTTACGACAGCAGTTCTGGGTTCTTCGATTTTTTATTTCGCCAGCCGAGAGGCGAAGGGGGACAGTTATTTTTGCCAATGCCTCCGCCACGTTGTCAGATAAACGCCGCATGCAACAGCCGCGTCACATCAGGTAGGAGGTTTGCGCCGATCCTAACTCTCTTGCATGCTTAATCATGCGAACGACAATTAAAACTTGGAGTCGGAGATCTCGGAGCACAGACACGGTAGAAGAATTCTTCCAACTGAGACTGTGTAGAAACACGACTGCATCTAACTTTTCAATACAAACATGCCCACTTACTGCAGTCAATAAAAAGTTAATTATTCAATTTTAGTTAATTGGGCTGCTGACAGCGATAATTATCATCTCACTTTGTGTCCCCCTGGCCACATAACTTATTTGCACAGGTGGTCTTCGCATGTCTCCCAGTGCCTAACTTAAAGAAAACCATAAAGCTTAATTTTGAACCCTGTATACGTTTGTGGTCGGTGTCCATTTTGCTTTGGCTATGATTAATCCCGACCAGACACTTTCGTCAAACCTAGCTGTGTCTTCACGATGTGCTGATTCGCTTCTGGGCTTTTGCTGCAGGAGACGCATGCCTCATTCGGTTGCGAATATTTGCTCCGCTATGTTTTTGTTTTTAGGCAGCCATCTCGGGCCTCAGCTAGAAAGGCACTGCCCTGTATGTTATCTCACAAGTTTTCCCTCCTGACTTCTTGTACTATTTGTAAATATCCATGGCCTTTTTTTGTTTCCATCTTTTGCATCCAATTTCCTTTCTATTTTTCTCTCACTTTCTTTTTCGTAACTCGTGGTTGTATATTTACTCTTTCAAATACCCAGTACCTTGTTGCCGACTCTCTTGACATCCTCCTACATTCCGTGCTGGTGCTTTTGAGGTGCAGATACTTATGCACTTTAGCCGCCCATTTATTTTCATCCATGTTCCTGAGTCTTTCTTGGAAACTAGTTTCGCTCTGCGTTTCCCTGAATTAAAAAAAAAATGCCGGTCTCCCGTAATCGAGAGCAGATGTAAGCATGAAATGGCTACCGGCAAAGCAGATTAGTGCCGCGACGCCGGCATGAAAGCTTACTGAGCCGAAATGATTCTGTTTTGAACGGAACCTCGTTGCAAGTCTCGTCTCGGCCAAACAACCATATGCAACCGGTCTGGTCACGCAGCATGGCGCCTTCTCTCAAAGGAGGGGTTGCAAAACCCGCGCCGCGAAACTCACGGACCGCTGGCGTTGAATAGAATACATGAAACCTTGTCTCAGTGCCAAAAGATGACACTCAGTCTGCACTGTATCTGCCTTTTGAACGTCGCTATTGCAAATGACAAATAAAAGTTCAGCGTACAAGAAGTTGCAGCTTGAGTGATATTGTCACCAAACATTAGGAATAAATCGGAAGCAATATTTTTTTCGTAGCTTGTTTGGGCAGCAACTAGCGTATGCACTGCGGTCCTGTACTAGAGATTGGGAGCCAGATACCGCATTTTTCAACGTTTTGACTGGTTCCTGGGATAATCTAATTTTGCTCTCGTAACGATGCCCGGATGTTCTCACAGGTTTTCGCGACCATTCTCGTCTTGAGTGCTCGGATTACGGCTCTGAATTTTCGCTCAAGTCTCTCGAAGGCCGCCGACAACGGTAGTTGAAAGTATTCCATGCTTAAACGGGCCCAACCCATGTCACCCTGCATTGCCTCATTTGTGCTTTCACCGTGATTCCCTAATGCCAATTGACCCACCTACCTGCGGTGAACTTCCAGCCCCGACAAATTCTGATTTTAAGCTGAGAATGGCATTTGCGAACATTAGCGCTTGCACCATTATCTTTCCAAATCCTACCCGCCATGGTGGCGTAGGGGCTATTTTGTTGCACTGCTAAGCCCGAGGGCGCGGGAACCAATCCCGGCCGCGGCGGCCACATTTCGATAGGGGCGAAATGCAAAAACGCCTGTGTACCGTGCATTGGGTGCACGTCACAGAACCCCAGGTGGTAAAAATTAATCCGGAGTACCCCACTATGGCGTGCCTCATACTCATATTGTGGTTTTGGTACGTAAGAACCCCTGAATTTATATTTTTTTCTGCCAAATTCTTCGCAATACCTCACATTTATCTATAGTCGCAAGGTACTTCAAGTTTCATTATTGTTGTATTCTGCTTCCCCCTCATCCTCGGCTTATCTTGATGGTTCTTTGAGTAGGCATTTTCTTTGTTCATGTACAGAACAAGGCATTTATTTACATTGAGTGACTATGAGTATGAGTTGCTGTTGAATTGATACCATGTCATTAATCGCTTCTTTAGTAAAGATCATAATTCCTGATTTCCTTGTGCTTAAATTACGGTCTATTTAACCGGATACTAGGACGTTGGCAGCAGCACGAGTGTCCTTTCTTGGTGTTCGCGCCGCGAAAAAAGGTATTCTGCGTCGGGCAGTTTCTCGAAAACGGCACTGTATAGACTGAGCATTTCCGTCTTCCAACCAGTCCACGCACTGCCGTTCAACATACAACCTAGCCCCACGAACAACGAAAGAGTGAGCACGCAGCCACAATGTAAACAAACATGCGATCAGCCGGCGCGCCGAGACGAAGTTTTTCCAACAAGGTGGCGCTTCTAGCAAGGCACAGCAGCGCCGCCTGGCCAGGCTTGTCTAGTCTTATACCGACTGCGTGTGTGCATGCTGCTGCTTGCTTTCATGTGTTTGTGTGCATGTTTGTATGTACGGGTTTGTATTGGCGTGCGCGTTCGTACAGCCGGAAATGAAGAGAGCCTAGCGTTGCCACTTGTACGCCGGGTCAGTTCCCTCCAGGAGATGCGACGCTTCCTGCTGTTCGCGCCTAGCAAACTTTGAGAGTGCAGGAAATAGACCCTCGTGTCTTACCCCCCAACCCCTCCCCGCCTATCGTGCAGGCCCAATTTGGAATCCACTTTAGCACAAATGGCTTCTATACGACCTGCCTTTACAGCACCCGATGCATCGTGAACACGGAAGCGTCCCCGATTCGCGGTACATTCCGCCTGGAAAAGAAAACATGCGACGCATCCCTGTGTCCCAGGTCCTTTAGTAGTAGGGTTTTCCCTAGAGACGGTCGGCCCATTTCCAGAAAGCAGCTTGTGCGCTAGAGTAGTTCTTTATAGGTACAGCCTCATCGTCATAGCAATCATGTTGTTTAATAACCAACGCGGCTAGACAACAACAAATACTTATCACAAGTGAAAGCGTTTGTGAATTTGGCCCTTGATTCTAGAGCTTTTTATAGTCATGAGCTTAAACATTTTCCATGAAACTTACGGCACCGTCTGGACTCTGCGCTGCACCTTTTAGTCCCATCTGCACTATTGCAACGTCACGCAAACCTGATATGTTGGCTATGCCTAGCCTCTGGTATGTCTTTTGCGTTCCGCACTGACATTGCGGATATATACGTGACCATTGTGATCGTTGTCATTTGCAATAATAATAATAATAATAATAATAATAATAATAATAATAATAATAATAATAATAATAATAATAATAATAATAATAATAATAATAATAATAATAATAATAATAATAATAATAATAATAATAATAATAATGTTTATTCACCAAAAAAATACAGAGCAACACAAACAGGCCGGTCTAAGCCTCAATTGGCTTGTAGGACCGTGCCATGAACATAATACAAACGGTAAATAAAAAGATGTTGATGAGACAGAAAGACAAAGAAAAAAAAATGACCAGAAAAAAAATAAGATAAACGTTTGGTTATTCTACGTGAAACAGAAGTTGAAGCCGTGAAAATTATGATGACAAAGCGTTGTGGAAGTTAGTTTCACCATGACTCCTTCAATAGTTCTTTCAGCATGCTTTTTGAAGTAGCGTTAAAAATTTCATTTGGACACGATCTATAATGTCACTGTTGGATCTAGAAGAGCCATTCCAGACGACCGACGCATATTCGAGTTGAGGAAGGCAGATGGTTGTGTATAATTTGCGGAACGGTGTAGGAGACCTTGAATTCCCTCGATAGTCTGCATACAGAACCAAGAGAGCGCATACCCCGCATTGCAACACGTTTAGTGTGAGCCGAAAAGTGCAAGGTTGCATCAAAAAGTACACCAAGATCATTGATCTCGCAGACCTTACACAACGGCACAGAATCTACAGAATAACAAAAAGAAATACTTGCTGTTTTGCGTGTGAAAGTCATGACTTTGGTCTTAGCAGCATTCAAGGTAAGGTTATTATCCTTGCACCATTTAGAAAAAGAAAACAGGTCAGACTGCAGGGCGCGACAGTCATCAACAGTGTGAATTTTCTTAAAAATCTTGATGTCATCGGCATATAGAAGGAAAGAAGAGTTCCGAATAACAGAGAGAACGTCATTAATAAAAATTAAAAAAGGAGTGGTCCTAATACTGATCCTTGAGGGACGCCGCTAGTTGCCATGTAAGAAGAAGACGTTTGGCCACTGACGTTAACATAACAGGATCTACCAAGAAGATAACTGCGCAAGAGATTCACAACTGACGAGTCAACATCAAAGTTCGTAAGCTTGATCAGAAGCAGCGAGTGGCTGACTACATCAAAAGCCTTGCTGAGATCACAGTAAATGGTGTCAACTTGCCCCCTTTGCAGTACCGGCGTGGAGATCTGTGTCATGAAACTTGCGAGATTTGTGATAGTGGAGCGGCCGGTGAGAAATCCATGGTGATTCGGAATGAGCGAGTTCTTCACAGTAAAAGACAATATGTTGTGAAGAGCAAGCTCAAAAATCTTGGACGTAGCACAGAGAAGAGAAATTGGGCGATAATTCGACACATCTGATTTACATCCAGACTTAAATACAGGAAAAACACGAGCAGTTTTCCACATGTGAGGGAAAGTGGAAGTAGTCAAAGAGTTATTAAATATAGATGTCAATACTGGAGCAAATATACTGCCGTAAGCTTTTAGAATTTCGGAGGGGATGCCGTCAGGGCCACAGGATAGGGAATGCTTCAAGCGCTTAAGGCATTCGTGAACAAGCTCTTCATCAAACAACACAGCACTAGATGTAGGAACCGTCGTGTGCTGCTGACTGACACCAGCGTTGAAACCTGCATCTTTATATATGGAAGAGAAATGGGATGCAAAACAATCCGCGACTGCTAGGACTTCTGCCCCTCTAGAGTCAAGTAAGCGCAAACCCTCTCCATATTTATTGGAACGCTTACGGGTATACTTCCAAAATTCCGCCGGCCGGTCGGAGGCGCTATTTTCCAAGAATGCCATATATGAATCTTGATCCCGCTTATAGAGACGTTTACAGAGAGATCGAAAAACGCGGAATTCTTCTCTGTACTCATTAGGCAACGGAATTCTGGATTTTCGGTGTGCGCGATCTTTACGCTTTAGGGCAATTATGAGTTCAGACGAAAACCAGTGGGGATATCTAGAGCGTCTAGGCCTGTACTGGGGAATGTATTTGCGCATACTGCTCAGAACAAGCTCTGTAAACTGATCTACTTGGTCATTAACATTGCTTTTGTCTGTAACCAGTGACCAGTCGGTGGTGGACAAGGAATTATATAAACCAAGATAATCACCACGCTTGAAAGCAAAGCGTGGGGATTCATTTACGCCGCTGGAGGAGCTCTGCCTCAGTGCTGACACAGAGGCAGTTATCTTTAGTGGCGGATGAAACTTATCGGTACGCACAAGGAAAATTTCGGAACGAGAGACATCTAAAACCTGAGAATTCAAGATGCAAAGATCTAAGACGTTGCCGCAGGAATTGGTGATTAAGTTATGCTGTTGAAGGGAACAGAAAGACAGAAAGTCCAACAACAGGCTGCATTTTTTCTCTGTGTAATGATTGTAATGAGAATGTCTAAGTGTGTTCCAATCAATACCTGGTGTATTAAAATCACCAAGAAGGATTACTTTGTGCTTACTATGGGAGGTTACTACACTTTCAATGGAAGAGATGACCTCATCATACAAAACAGGGGAAATATTCGGCTGTACATAGAACGATCCAATCAACAATTTTTCACATCGGGCTATAATAATAATAATAATAATAATAATAATAATAATAATAATAATTATTATTATATTATTATTATTATATTATTATTATTATTATTATTATATTATTATTATTATTATTATTATTATTATTATTATTATTGTTGTTGTTCTTGTTGTTGTTAGTTCGGCTGCGATACGTTTGCCTGTTAATGATCATCTGAGCTTTGACAGCCTTCCTGGGCTGCCGAAGGCTTTTCTCCGTTTGATTGCTAAAATTCGCATTCATCGACGCCTGCCGACGCTCCTGGCCAAGTACTGTCCTAATTGTCAAAGTCTCAATGAGAAAATTGTAGAGCAGCATGAAAAACTCCCGATACAGCTTTCTGTTGCTCAGTACGCGCTACATAAAAGTGTTTTTCCGAGCGTGAAAGAAGCCTGCGAATACACGCAGAATTGTCGCGCGACTGGTCGCTCAAGGCACGTTGCATGTATTCGCGGGCTTCTTTCACGCTCGGAAAAACACTTTTATGTAGCGCGTACTGAGCAACAGAAAGCTGTAGTGGTTGGCTGTAGAAGTTATGTAGTGGTTGTCTGAAAAAAGAAAAAAAGATCCTGGTCGATGTTCTTGCAATCGCCGCTACAATGGGAGAAACATGGCGCAACACAAGGTCATATGTTGTATTAGCAGTATTAGAGCAGTATTAGAGACTTTTAGTATTGCGGAAAATGCTTCCGTTAGCGTTAGCGTGTTATGCACGCTAGATCTTTGCGGAACGCTGTTCGATAGAGTTTTAGTATAGCGTAAGACAACGATACGCCGCTAAGCGCAAAACCATCTAGCTGCGAGTAGTCAAAGCAGCAAACTGAGCAGCTCGACAACCAAACCAACCGTGTGGATCCACGCCAAGCCTTGAAACGAGCCTGCATGTCAAGCGCTCGGGCCGAGGGGGCCACCATGTTTGCAACGCTAAAAACTTAGCTAACGTTTAGCGTCTCCGCTATATTTGAAAAATAGCGGACACACGCTACCCGCAAAACTGAAATAGCGTTCTGAGCATGCGCAGTCTGACCCCGCTATTTTCTTGCGTTGAGCGTGGTGCCATTTCCGCAATACTAAAACTTGTCTATTGTGTGGGCGAAAAAGACTGAGCGGACTCCACGCTCTGCGTTCGTCCGGAAATGTTGAAACCAATCTCGCGGGTCCAATATACGGTAGGATTAGTGCGATGATTAGTGGTGCCACGTGTCCTTACTGTCCACTAGCTCAGGCGCGGCAATCGCCTTTGGATACGCGCGGTCTCCACATAAAGCCATCATGCGAAAGCATCGCGCAACGTGATTCGCGCAAGCTCTTAGGAAATATGCCTGCAGGATGAGTGGATTCAACAGAATCCTCAATTTCTGTTACTTTTGCAACATATCGCTGTTTAACATCATTCCAGCTCAGCGGACTAGCATAGACTATCGGAGGGTGCGGGCACAGAACAGCAGCGTTACGCAAAGGGTGAAGTGCGCAAAAACACACGTGCTAAGCTTCGGGCGTTTCATTATCTAAGTATAAGCGTGTAAAAGGGAAATCGATATTGGTAATAATTATTCGAAATGCTATGGGCAAACGGCAGCGCTCTCTGCCCTTCAACACATGATCGAACCTATTATAGAATTAAAAGGCCCATGCCATCAACAGTAGTGCATCGCAAAACAATCAAATCACACTAGCGCTTCTTTGAAAACGCCGGCATTTGCTTCGAATACTGACTCGACTGCATCGTGTGTGCGTCTCATTCATGCATCTGAAACTTGTGTTCTCCCGACATATTAGGATTAGATTCGACAGCGTGACGCACGAGGGTGATACAGATCTTCCCTACGCACCAACGAGAAGCTTTCGATAGGGACTTTTAGTAAACGGTTACATATTTGCTTCTGTTTTATTTAGCTATCACCTAGTGTAAGAATTCATGCTTTTTAATTTCTTTATCCTCTATACCTAAGAAAGTGAATAGAAGTAACCGTCACCAGCGAACGGGGACAACTCGTCTGTTTACTTTTATCTCAATAAACAAATATGGAAGCTTTAGTTCGAGGCGTACTCCGATTTTCCTATTCAAATGCGCCTTAAATGCAGAAATGCTTTATTGAGACAATCGTATGACCAATTTGTATGAAATTTTTTGCAATGCTAGCGATACTATCAAGCAGAATTTTAATTTAGGACATGACATATTTTTTGTAAAAAAAACTCCGATGCTGGTAAGGATTTTAAAAAAATGTACACGAAACTTACAAATCCGTAGCTCTGCACAAAAAAAATATCGCAGTTCAGTAAACTGCATCTGTTACAGCGTCCAAAGCGGCCAAATTTGATATATGAAGTTATAGCTTACGTGAAATCGTTACAGTGTTTACGAGGGTTTTGCAGGAGTCACTCACAAATTTTTTACTGTAATTAAGAGCGGTCTATATTAAACACGATTTTGTGTGCTTTAGATGTGTCAGTAGGTGCAGTTTAGAGAATTGGGATATCGGTTTTTCATTGCTGAGGTGCAGATTTGTAAACTTGTTAGCTGAGTTTTTTAAAGCTCTGAAATTTGGCCACAATTTTTATGAAGGCAATTTTTTAACAATGAATCGTCTGCCTAAATCAAAAATGCCGTTCCCACAATCACTAGATTAATTTTTTTTCTTTGAGGTACAACAGACCTCATCAAATTTGGTGCAGTGGTTGCGGAGGAATACGATTATATAGGAGCCACCGAGCTTAAGCTTCCGCTTAACGACCAGTGCCAACGCCTATACAAGATCAAGGTCTGTAGAAATGGCGCAGGCAACGCGTCGAAGAAGCTACTGTGCTAACAGGAAATGAAATTGTTATGCCACTGCGATTCCCTGGCGCGAGTGACGGAATGAATTCTGCGGATGACGTAGTTGTGCGCGATGAGGAGTGGACTGTATAATGGTATCAGTCGGCGTAAAAAAATATGACGGGTGTACGATGCGACGCCATAATGGAGCGCTACAGATTAAGGCCCGTATTCAAGAACGCAACTTAAGTTGAAGCCCATGCTTTACGTGAATTATAAGACGCTTGTCGTGAACGCGCCGGAGGAAACGCAATGAGCGTCCTGGGCACATTCACGCCAGGCGTCACCCAGATCAAGTAAAGCATGGGCTTCAACTTAAGTTGTGTTCTTGAATACGGCGGTAAGTTTGACCTTCCGGTAGCTGTTTGTAGGGGCCTTCTTAGAAGCACTTCATAATGAAGTAGGGCGAAGTCTGTTGTACCCCCAGCATAAAACGGGATCAAGCTTGCTGCATTTATATGTTCGCCTGGATTTTGTAACCGTGGCATAACTTCGACCACAAAACTTACGTCTGGCACTGTAACATGCCTAGAAACCATGAGTGCATTCACATCGCACTCCCATATATAATTACACGTGTAAGGTGTTCTGATAAAATTTCTTTCTTGATTGCATTTTAATTTATGCTGATGGTGCATGAATGAATATCAATGAATATCTCTACAAAATTATTTCTATAAAATTATTGTATGAGCACAAAAGCGTTAAAAATGTGTATGCATTTCGCATAGGCCAGCACCGCAGCTTGCGACCACTGCGATGAAAAGTACTCATTCTAACTTCTTCTGACTCACTTCTTCGACTTCTTCTGACTCACTTCTTCTACTTCTTCTAACTCAGCTGCACACAAAGTGGAAACGTTCTCGTGCAATAAACTAACTGAGTGAGGCGGTGTTCGTAGTTCAGAGTGGGTTAGCGAACATGAACCGTTGTTCGCAGAGCAGCATTTGCCCAAGAAAAGCCCCCTGCAACCATGCAGGGGTATTTTAGGCGCAAAGCTAACCACGGAAACATACAATTAGGGCGGTAGAAACGCTCAGTAACTGGGCTACGTGCATAAGCCAATTCGTGAAAACGAGCTCAACAAACATGGCCCATAAATGCGCTTGGGCATGTATACCATGAACAAAGATTTTCAGGGTAAACATGTCTTTCTGACGAGCCAGTGCGTTGGTCTCGCGTTGGTCCGTTTGGTCGCCCGTGTGAAGCAGCCTTCACGAATCAGAGCATTAGCGCCAGTCAAAGCTGCGCATACCAGGAAGACGATAGCGGGCTCCTGTTTCGGTATATCAGAGTGCGATACGAGTGGCTCTTCCCACGTCACTGCGACGCGAGCGCGAGAGCTGTGTGAAGCACCTGCCGTTGCGTCTACTCGGCCAGAGACTCAACCCGGATAAAGCAAGGCTGAGGAACTAGAGCGGCTGTGGGGCGAGCGCATTATCAGGCTTGGCCTACCCCTACTTTTGACTGCACTAACTCCAGGATGAGGCCGAGGTAACCCCCCCCCCCCCCCCCCCCCTTGCATCCAGTCCCACCAGTCCAACGTCTACATTCAGTGCTCTGTTCACATTGTCATTACAATTCAGGAGGTGGCTTGAGATCGAATTTTCCTGATTAACAAAAACATTCGATCATCGTCTTGTATTTATTCCTTCACTCTTAAATTACTTTGAGTAAAACGCTGAAGAAATAAACATCGTCATCATCCTTGGTGTTATTATATTATAATTATTAGCCATTTTATCTGCTGTTGTATTCCTCTAGTTAAAGCAAGGAAATTGCATATTATGCTAAGTGCTTGTTCCGCTCCCCACCCCTCACACACACACACACAAAAAAAAAAGAAATAAAAAGAAATCCCCCCCCCCCCCCCTGGCCGACATCCTGGGTGCGCTACTGGTAGCAGCGGCTTGATTCGGACTCTAACACCTACTCTTGCGACTACTCCATGCAAGCTTAGCAACCGTCTACAGAGCCATATGCCATACATCCTATTTAATTGCACGCATCTACGCGTGTACCGGGTGTTGTGAGCAGTTATTTACTGTTTGCGCTTCAATTTATGCGGGTGATAATTATACGCATTACCGTCCCCTCTTCTCCTAATGCGTGGCCGTTTCGTAGGGAAGGCCACTTCGCTGGCTAGCGTTGACAGGTATGGGGAAGGGAGTGGTGGAGAGGACAGCTCGCAGCCGGCAACGTCGCAGTGATCTGCCAGCCCAGGAAACTTTGGGGAAGGCTCCCAGAGAGCGGACGCACTTCCGGCGAAGCACTACGACGTCGAGGCCCCGCGCAGTGGCGAAAACAAGTCTCTTCATATAGACCGCCTTCGCGGCGACGCGCACGGTATATGGTTGCATGGGAAAGAAGCCGAACAAGTGATTCGAAAACAGCGTCGCCCTTGCCCAGCTCTGATTCGACAGCATGACGCACGAGGGCGATACAGAGCTTCCCTACGCACCACGTATAAGCTGCGGACGGGGAAGCACACTGTACGAACAATGTACCACAAAAGCGAAAAAAAAAAAAAAAACGGGAGGCCACGATGCGTCTGAGGAAATATTGCCTTCAACACGCACGCACTGACGCCTTGTCCAGTAATGCTAATATTGCGTAGGTTAATGAAATACATTTTGTGAAATGGCGATATGAAATGCTTCATGTCGCCATTTCTAACTTCTCCTTTATTCTCTCCTTCCCTCCAGCCCCCTTGCTGTGGTTTGTCTTGTCTTCTTCTTTTCCAACTGTCGTGTGTAAGACCATATTCTTGTTCAACCTTTATTTGCAATATAAACGGAATGATACCGTGCTAGACGACCCTCATCATCAGCCTATACTTATGTCCACTGCAGGACGAAGGCCTCCCCTGTGATCTCCAATTACCCCTGTCTTGCGCTAGCCGATTCCAACTTTCACCTGCAAATTTCCTGACTTCATCGCCCCACCTAGTTTTCTGCCGTCCTCGACTGCGCTTCCCTTCTCTTGGTATCCATTCTGTAATTCTAATGGTCCCCCGGTTATCCATTCTACGCATTACATGGTCTGCCCAGCTCCACTTTTTCCGCTTAATGTCAACTAGAATATCGGTTATCCCTGTTTGCTCTCTCATCCACACCACTCTCTTCCTGTCTCTTAACGTTAGGCCTAACATTTTTCATTCCATCGCTCTTTGTGCGGTCCTTAACTTGTTCTCGAGCTTTGTTCTTAACCTCCAAGTTTCTGCCCAATATGTTAGCAACGGTAGAATGCATCGATTGTACACTTTTCTTTTTAACGACAGTGGTAAGCTCCCAGTCAGGATTTGGCAATGCCTGCCGTATGCACTCCAACCCAATTTTATTCTTCTGTAAATTTCTTCCTCGTGATCAGGGTCCCCTGTGAGTAATTGACCTAGATAAACGTACTCCTTTACAGACTCTAGAGGCTGACTGGTGATCCTGAATTCTTGTTCCCTGGCCAGGCTATTGAACATTATGTTTGTCTTCTGCATATTAATCTTTAACCCCACTCTTATACTTTGTCGGTTAATAAGGTCCTCAATCATTTGCTGTAATTCGTCCGCCATTGTTGCTGAATAGGACAATGTCATCTGCAAACCGAAGGTTGCTGAGATATTCGCCGTTGATCCTCACTCCTAAGCCTTCGCAGTCTAAGAGCTTCAATACTTCTTCTAAGCATGCAGTGAATAGCATTGGAGAGATTGTGTCTCCTTGCCTGATCCCTTTCTTGATAGGTATCCTTTTACTTTTCTTGTGGAGAACCAAGGTTGCTGTGCAATCCTTGTAGATACTCGCCAAGATATTCACGTATGCCTTCTGTACTCCTTGATTACCCAATGCCTCTATGACGGCTGGCATCTCTACTGAATCAAATGCCTTTTCATAATCTATGAAAGCCATATTGAGAGGTTGATTGTACTCCGCAGATTTCTCTGTTACTTGATTTATGACATGGATAGGATCCATCGTAGAATATCCCTTCCTGAAGCCAGTCCGTTCTCTTGGTGGGCAGACGATAGACGATACCAACCAGCTAGACGATAGGAACAAGCTAATGGAATGACTACCTGTTTTTGATAACCTGAGCGGCTGAAGATTCAGTGCTCAGACACAAGTTATGGCCCTCATATTTTGAAACTCAATCTCTAAACACATCTTCACCTAATCAGTGCAGCGGGAGTTGAGTTGTTTAATCTTGATATTAGAGATATTGGTCCCTTGCGCTTCGCACCCCCTCTCCCTTCCTTTATTCTCTTCTTTTTTTCTTTTTCTTTCACTATCATGTTTCCCACTTCTTTCAAAGTTTCACCCCCTAATTGTGAGCCATGTCGGCTCTTACGGGTCAAACATACGTGCATTAAGGAAATGTGTTGACTGTTAAGCAGGTTAGTGGGCCCCTACTCTGGTATAGTGCTGTTTGACGCGTACGTGTAATCTAAGCCAAATGTTATGTTGACGAAATGTAACCGATGGCCAAGATTTCTTCGAGTCGTTAGGTGTGGAATTTCTTTTTAGTGTTCTCCACTAGTATACAAAATGAAAAAAAAAGAAATATGCAGGAAAAATAAATAACCAAATAAATAACTATCTGCAAGACGAAAGCACTGTACCTCTTGACGCCCCAAAATGCTGAACATTTTGTAATTATGTGTTGGTACATTCTTTCACCTTTATGAACACTGTGCGCTTCCTGTGAATTCATCATCTGACTCGCAGTCGAAGCTATATATACGGGCATGAAGACGGCAACATACAGTCGAACGCCTCTATAACAAGCGCCTCTGCACCGAAATGGCCTGTACGTATAACAAGGAATGATTATGTCCCATACGAATCCCCATTTTTCGTGTGCATTGCGAACGCCTCTACAACGAAGACCACTACAATGAATTCGCCTATACAACGAAGGCATTTAGAAAGCAGTAATGTCAAAATCACCGCGGCTTGCTCGGAAGCACCCCCATTATAATCTATAGCAGTCGCGCCAGGTATATAGCATTATGTCATGAATCGGAATGTACAGACCGCGTGCTAGTACTAGCAGCAACGCCAGCGATGCCGTTGAAGTGCGTGCCGATGTCAGCTAGTGTTCGGTCCTGCTGTACTGCTCCCCTAATCACTCAACTCGTACGCTGCTAGCGGTATTCGACGATCTGGTGCTTTATATACCTTGCGTAGCTCCCGCGTTTCGCCGGGCAACATGCCCTCAACTGTGGCGCAATAAAGTCCGTCGCAGTCGCACATTCCGCCAGACAAGGTGCGCGCAATAAAATTGGGGACTTAATTTACTAAGTCTCTCTTAAATTAATGTTAAATAAAGATTTCTGCTATTGATCCTATGAAGCACGATCTTATTTCTGCTATTGAACATGCTTAGAGTTCACTATTGTGAGCGCTACGGTGCGCGACTTTTACAACGAAGTGGCTTGTATAACGAAGTATTTAGGAGGTCCCAAGAAATTCGATGGTTATAAAGGCGTTCGGCTGTACAGTGCTGTGTTTTTTCTTTTTTTTTCTTGCTTTGAACGCGGGACAAAAGCAGCCTACAGGATGTACTAGAATCAGGTCTGCGCGGACGAATCACCTGCCCAGGCGGACGCCTATCGCAAGTGAAAAGGAAAGCAATCTGCTCAATAAATAAAGTAATTGTATCAATTAATTACCTTTCCAATTAAAAACATTACGGCACATGTTAATATTGCCACGCGCCTTCAAAGGGGGCTAACGACGTTTATTTATGAGCAGCTGGGCTCTGGAGAAAATGGCGGCGAGAACTAACCATCGAGCGGGGCGGTTAGCACGCGCACTTCGTTCTTCTTGCGCCTCTGCGCTTGCCCTATTCCCACTACTACAGGTGACATTTCCCCCCTTCCTCGGAAAGAGCATCGCCTCGATGCTCAAGAAGTGGTGTGGGAAAGGAGAAAAAAACAACAACAAAACAACAACAAAAAAAAAACAAAAAAAAACACGCTCAATGAAAATGCTCGAGCACAGAACACAGTGATAGCTACAGCAGCGTAGCTAGAAACAGTTCTCTACGTCTCTAGAAACAGAGAGGTAAGCGCATAGGGTGCACATGGGAGCGTAAAAATCACGAACGCGCAACGTAGGGCTTCATGCGTACGACGTGAACGACGTCAGGGCTAGGTGGTTGTCTACGCCGTGTTTGCGCCGCACTGTCTGGAACGACTTCATAGTTCACGTCACTAATGCGGCGCAGCACTTTGTATGGGCCAAAATACCGGCTGAGCAACTTTTCAGAAAGGCCACGGCGGCGAACAGGGGTCCACACCAACACTTGGTCTCCGGGACTGTAGCGCACTTGCCGGTGACGGATGTTATAGCGCCGTGCATCGGAGACTTGCTGCTCACCGATGTGCAGCCGCGCGAGCTGGCGAGCCTCCTCAGCGCGCTGAGCAAATTCTTCGGCGTCAGTAGTTAGGTGCTCGGAGTCGTGGCACGGAAGCATAGCGTCCAGCATCGTCTGTACTTCGCGGCCGTAGACGAGGCGAAATGGTGTGAAGCGCGTTGTTTCTTGTACGGCGGTATTATACGCGAAGGTCACATAAGGCAGGATACGATCCCATGTTTTGTGCTGGACGTCGATGTACATAGAGATCATGTCTGTGATGGTCCTGTTTAGTCGCTCCGTAAGGCCGTTGGACTGCGGATGGTAAGCGGTCGTCTTTCGATGCCTGGTGTTGCTTAGTTGAAAAATTTCGTCCATGAGCTGTGCCGTGAACGCCGTTCCTCTGTCTGTGATAACAATGGATGGGGCACCATGGCGCAAGACAATGTGACACATGAAGAACTGCGCTACCTCAGAAGCCGTGGCTCGTGGGAGCGCCTCTGTCTCAGCATACCGGGTTAAATAGTCAGTGGCGACAATCACCCACTTGTTGCCGTCGGTTGATAGAGGAAACGGCCCAAGAATGTCCAAGCCGACTTGGTTGAATGGCTTATGAGGTGGTTCGATGGGTTGCAATAACCCGGCGGGCTTCAGGGGTGGTGACTTTCGCCGCTGACATTCACGACAGCCTTTAACATACTGTTTTACGCTTGCCGACAGCCCGGGCCAGTAATACATCTCGCGCACTCTAGCAAGCGTTCGTGAGGAGCCGAGGTGGCCAGATGTAGGCTCGTCGTGGCAAGCGAAAAGAATATCGTCCCGCAAGTCTTTGGGAACTACTAGGAGGTAGGCTCGGTCATTCGGGCGGGCGTTCTTCTTGTACAGCACATGGTCTCGTAGACAGAAGGACGTCAAGACGCGACGTAGATGGCGTGGTATGGTTGTTTGACGGCCCTCTAAGTGGTCGATTAGAGGTCGAATTTCAGCGTCGTCACGCTGCCATCTGACCAAGTCCGACGTAGTGAGGGCGCCCAGGAAGCCGTCGTCGTCCTCTGACTGTCGACTGAAAGATTCGGCGGGAGCACGCGACAACGTGTCGGCGTCTTCGTGCTTGCGGCCAGACTTATAAACTATAGTGACGTCAAATTCCTGTAGCCGCAAGCTCCACCGTGCCAGTCGTCCTGAAGGATCGCGTATGTTCGCCAACCAACATAGAGCATGGTGGTCTGTCACCACTTTGAAGGGGCGGCCGTAGAGATAAGGGCGAAACTTCGTGATCGCCCAGACGACCGCGAGACACTCTTTTTCTGTAGTAGAGTAGTTCGCCTCGGCACGGGACAGCGAGCGGCTAGCATAAGCAATTACTCTTTCAATGCCGTCTTGACGTTGGACGAGTACTGCGCCAAGGCCGATGTTACTGGCGTCAGTATGCACCTCGGTGTCAGCCTCTTCGTCGAAATGTGCCAGGACGGGTGCTGACTGCATGCGTTGTCGTAGGTCAGCGAAGGCCGTCTGTTGCTCATGCGTCCAGGTAAATGGCGTGTCATCCCTGGTAAGGCGAGTCAGGGGTTCCGCAATCTTCGAGAAGTTGTCAATGAAGCGGCGATAATACGCACACAAGCCCAGGAAGCGTCGGACGGCCTTCTTGTCGGCAGGAGGAGGAAAAGCTGCCACAGCGGCAAGTTTTTCGGGATCGGGTCGAACTCCTTTGGCGCTGACGACGTGTCCAAGAAACTTGAGCTCTTCATAACCGAAGTGGCACTTTTCAGGTTTAAGCGTGAGATCAGCCGATCGGAGCGCTTCTAGCACATGCCGCAGGCGATGAAGATGTTGCTCAAATGTTTCAGAAAAGACAACTACGTCGTCAAGATACACAAGGCAAGTCTGCCACTTCAATCCAGCGAGGACAGTATCCATCATTCGCTGGAAAGTAGCTGGGGCTGAACACAAACCGAAAGGGAGCACTCGAAATTCGTAAAGGCCGTCGGGAGTCACAAAGGCAGTTTTCTCGCGGTCTCGTTCGTCTACCTCGATCTGCCAGTATCCACTTTTCAAGTCGAGTGACGAAAAGTACTGGGCATGCCGCAGTCGATCTAACGAGTCGTCGATACGTGGCAGTGGGTACACGTCCTTTTTAGTTACGTTGTTGAGCTTCCGGTAGTCGACGCAAAAGCGTAGCGTTCCGTCTTTCTTTTTGACAAGAACGACCGGAGACGACCATGAGCTGTTGGAAGGTTCGATCACGCCGTCTTCAAGCATCTCTTGTACTTGCGTACGAATCGCTTCGCGTTCCTTTGCCGACACGCGGTAGGGCTGCTGGCGTATCGGGTGTGCGTCGTCGCATGTGATGATCCTGTGCCTTGTAACTGAAGTCTGGCGCACCTTAGACGAGCTTGCGAAGCATGCCCTGAATTCGAGCAAGAGCGCGTGCAGTGCTGCCTGTTTGTCTTGAGACAACTCTGAATTAATGTCGACGTTGCCCAGTGCCTTGTCAGCCATCCTCACTGGTTCAGGGGCAAAACATTCAGCAACGTGTTCTATTTCTTCGGCAAACGCTATGGAAGTACCGCGGAAAAGGTGTCGATGCTCGTTACTAAAGTTGGTGACTAGCAACTTAGATCGGCCATCACGAAGCTGTAGCACACTTCTGGCCGCACAAACACCTTGCGTCAGTAGATACGCTAAGTTACTTTCTGCGACCACTCCACCTTCGCGCAATCCACCGCACATCACTTCGACTAGAACACTGGCTCGTGGAGGAAGCGTAACACTTTCGGCGGAAACACGTAGCGCGTCGTCACGTCGTTTGTCGGCGTTTGTGTCGATTGCTTGGTCGGCTGAGAACGTGACTACACCTCCCCGTAAGTCAATAACAGCGCCGTATTCCTGCAGGAAGTCAACTCCGAGAATGACGTCGCGGGAGCATTCTCGTAAGACAAGGCAACTCGCCACGAATGTCGATCCTCGAATCCGAACTCTTGCCGTGCAGGTTCCCAGTGGAGTAACGACGTGACCACCAGCCGTACGAATCTGCGAACCATGCCAAGGTGTAATTACTTTCTTCAGCAACGTCGCCATCTTCCCGCTTAATATAGAATAGTCCGCTCCGGTATCCACTAAAGCGCTAACCGCATAACCGTCAATCACCACAGGTATGTCGAGCGAAAGCCGGTCATTCCGTTCAGCTGCAGTTGATGTCGGTCCGGTACCCTTCGTTACTCGCGTCGATCGGAGGTCTTCAGCGCGTCGACTGCCAGCGGCCTCGCCCCCAAAGGTCGCTGGAGTTAGTTTTCCCGGCGGGGACTTGGCGACCGTCTGCTCGAATACCGCTGAGGCGATGGTGAAAATCGCCTTGGCGACGGCGAGCGCGACTGCCGCCCGGTAGGCGGTGGCATGCGTTGCTGAGCGAGATAATCTTCAATGTCCCGAGGTCGTTGGCCCAGTCGGGGTGGTGGCGAGTAGGCGGAAAAGCCCCGCAACCCAAGGCGTCGGTATGGGCACTGGCGGTACAAATGATCTGCCTCACCACAGTGGAAGCACAGAGGACGGCGATCCGGAGTGCGCCAAACATCTGACTTCCGAGGGGACATGCGTCGATCGTCGGCGTAATGTACTGGTTGCTCCTGCGGAAGCACAATCGGAGGAGCGGCATGGTGAAACGGTGGAGGCGTGCGTCGTTCCTCGATGTACGGCACCGGTGGGGCTGGTGGAAGTGCAACCGGATGAGCGGCCTGGACAAACAGCGGCGGGGACGAAGCAGGCTGTCTCAACACTTCTGCGTAGGTCGCACGGTGGTGTACAGAAGGTACAGGCGCGGTGTTAGCAAAAGGAAAGTTGGACCGGAGTGCTTGGTTGACTTCATCTTTTACAACACTCGCAATGGAGCTCACCGTGGCTTGTGGCGTGCCATAAACCTTCATTAGTTCTTCGCGCACAACGGTGCGGATGAGTTCGCGAAGGTTGTCATTATTGTTTCCAATGGCCGTCAAAATGTCAGTACTCGCGTTCACTTGCCGATCATAAAAGTTCGAGCGATGCTGAAGCATCTTTTCCATACTTACAGCCTCGGCTAAAAATTCGGCGACAGTCTTGGGAGGATTGCGCACCAGACCAGCGAAGAGTTGCTCCTTCACCCCTCGCATCAGGTGACGCAGCTTCTTGTCCTCGGTCATTCCAGGGTCTGCTCGTCTGAAGAGGCGCGTCATATCTTCGACGAACGCAGTAACGCTTTCGTTGGGAAGCTGGACTCGGGCCTGGATTGCTCGTTCGGCTCGTTCGCGGCGATCGGGACTGGCGTAGGTGTCTAGTAGCTGACGACGGAAGTCACGCCACGACGTCAGTTGCTCCTCACGGTTTTGAAACCATGTACGCGCGCCGTCCTCCAGGCAAAAGTAGACATTCCTTCGTTTAGTCGCGTCATCCCATTCGTTGCATTCGGCCACGCGCTCGAAGTCGGCCATCCAGTCTTCGACGTCTTCGAAGACGTCGCCATGGAACGACTTCGGCACCAGTGGATTTTGAAGCGTATACCGATTCGTCACTGAACGTTCCATACCGGTTGGGGTAGTCTGAAGCACTGCGGTGTCTTCAGTATCTTCAGGAGGCAGTCCCCGGATCCTGCGGCTGGTCCGATGGACGGGAGTATCGACTAACACAGGGCTGGTGCTTCCGCTCCCAGGAGGAGTCTGCGGCATGAGTGAGAAGTACCCCGCACCTCCACCACTTTGCCACGCGCCTTCAAAGGGGGCTAACGACGTTTATTTATGAGCAGCTGGGCTCTGGAGAAAATGGCGGCGAGAGCTAACCATCGAGCGGGGCGGTTAGCACGCGCACTTCGTTCTTCTTGCGCCTCTGCGCTTGCCCTATTCCCACTACTACAGGTGACAATATTAACAAGTTGAAGGGAATCCTCATAAAAGTCTGTGTTTCAGTATTTCAAACTGGCCATGTTGCTGCAGTGTATACTCGTTCATTTCACCTCATCGCTCGCGCGTGGCTGCGATGCGTGGGTCATGGTCCAACCCTCCTGAAAGGCAAAACAAAGCTGTTTTCGTGGTTCCCCTTTTCCACAAGGTGAAGCCGAGTGCCGCTTTGCGGAGCTCCCTATTCCCATGCAGCCGTCGAGAATTCTTTTTGCGCACTGTATGACGTAACAGTTCAGCGGAAATCCGCTAGGTGGAGATAACTGTCACAGAGGAGGTGCTTGATTGTCTCCACGCAGCCGCAGTTGTCGCGAGCAGAGCTGTCGGTCATTCCAGTGCTGAACGCACAAGACAGACCGGGTGATCGCCTCCTGTAGGACCAGAGAATGCTGGGGCTTCGGCCTCAGCACAGAAGACCTTAAACGCGTTGACCCGTATTTTTGTTCTCTCGTTTTTTTTTCTTCTTATTTTATTACATTTCTCCCTGTTTAACGTCAAAAAAGATGGCTGACTAATGGAGTAGCACACGAGGAATAAGGATTATAAACAGGGATAAGGTGCCTCAGAAAGGCTGGCCAACGTTTCGATAAGAGGACCTATCTTCGTCAAAGGCGGCCTCGTCATCCTCGGTGGGTTAGTTTTAAAGGGTTAATGGAGTGACGTCACGTCGATGTCGGCTGGGGCTGGCTGTAAAGGGAGAGACTGAAAATAAAATGAGCGCTGGCGCTTGACTGGCTAGGCGCGGTTTCTAAGACGAGGGGACAAGAGCGGGAGAGCGAGAAAGTGACAAAAAAAATTTTAAAAAAAGAAAAAAGAAAAAAAAAAGAAAAAACGGCAGAGGGGGTTGGGGGACCGAGAGGCGAGTGAGCGTTCCGAGGTGTCGTGGGCGGCGTGCGTTTGGGGTCCCTGAAGAGCCGGTCAGTGTGCAAGTAACAATACGAGTTGAAAGCATGACTTGAGTAGTGTAGCATCAAGGCATCGGGTAATTTTGTGGTTGACAGGGAGCAGCTTGGTCCTTCAAGGGACGTTAGCCTCACTAGTTCGCCGTAGGCGTTGTCGCGGCGGTATGAGACCCTGTGTGATCAAGGCGCCGAAAAAGGTATCCTGGCGTCTGGGGTTTTGGACTGTCTCGGTGTGGATCTTGTGTGGAAAAAAAAAGAAACCCCGGCACAGGAGGGTGACAGTGGAGAAAAAATATTAGAAATATAAAACATGGGGGGGGACAGGTGTACCTGGAAAAGCGCTCGTATGGTTGATCAATGCGTAAAAGCATGGAGGACGAAAATAAATTGAGTGGTAGGGGGGATGCAGGGAAGAACTGGAAATGGAAGAATAGGTGAGGTTGAGGGAAAAAAAAGATGGCACAGGAGAGTGACAGCGGAAGAAATATAATTTGAAACATAAACACGGAGGGGACAGGTGTACCTGGACAAGCGTTCGTATGGTTGATCAATGAGTAAAAGCATGGTGGAGGATAATAAATTGAGTGGTAGGGGAGATGCAGGGAAGAACTGGAAATGGAAGAATAGGTGAGGTTGAGCATCGAGATTAGCTGGAGGTTTAACTTGTTTTGCGCCTTTGTTAATGGTATAACAATGTAAGGTTTATGTTACTGCTTTTAGCGATTCTAAGTTGCCACGTGCCACGTGAAAAGGCGGCCGTCTAATGGTTAACGAAATTCGTTGTGAATGTCCATTCCTCTATTTTTTTACTCACTGTCTTTTTCTTTTTAAAAATTTTTTTTGCCACTTTCTCGCTCTCCCGCTCTTGTCCCCTCGTCTTAGAAACCGCGCCTAGCCAGTCAAGCGTCAGCGCTCATTTTCTTTTCAGTCTCTCCCTTTACAGCCAGCCCCAGCCGACATCGACGTGACGTCACTCCACTAACCCTTTAAAACTAACCCGCCGAGGATGACGAGGCCGCCTTTGACGAAGATAGGTCCTCCTATCGAAACGTTGGCCAGCCTTTCTGAGGCACCTTATCCCTGTTTATAATCCTTATTCCTCCCTGTTTAACGTATAATTTACTATACCCCTTACCCCAGAACAGGATACCGGAGCCACTTTAGCCCCGGCTAAAGCCCTCCACAGAAAAGTTTTTTTAAAGCTAAAGCTGTTCGCAGTGTAGATGCTAGCCAGTCATGATGCCGGACATGTCATTAGCAAAGGCGGCCGTCTAATGGTTAACGAAAGTCATTGTGAATGTCCATTACTCTATTTTTTTTACTCACTGTCTTTTATTGTATTTGTCATCCTCCTCCATTTCATGCAGCATGGGTGATGCGAGGAGCTTTCTGGTGTGGTATAATAAACAGCGCCGAGGAAAGAGGGCAGCGTTTAAGCAGATTAATTTCACGCCGCCCTTTTACGTCTTAGGTGGCTTGGACCATGATCAGTGCTTCGCAGTCCCGAGAACGTAATGAGTTGCATTGAATAATTAATTTGACGGCAGTAGTTTCCACCTACATGGCCAGATTGAAATTTTGGAACACAAAGCTAGACTTTCATCATGATACCCTTGAAATTTCCATCGTTCACATTGGCCAAATGTTCGTAATTTAAAAGTTAACATAAGAAATTAGTTCATTTCATGTATGAATTGCTGTCGTTTCGCTTGCAAGTGGTGTCCTATTACGCGGGCCATTCATATTCAGGGAAGAAATCTGTGTACTCGTACATTTCGTATAGGCTTTCTTTAAAAAAATAAAAATATAGAACAGCGTTCGTAGTAAAACACGCTCACACTGTATATCAAATTGGTGTGGGTTCCTTTTTGTGTTTATCTGTTAACTCTTTCTTTTATTAAGACGCATTCTTTTTCTCACACCAAGTACTTGAAAGCAGGGAGGTAATATATCTACAGGTCCCTGCTTCTCACGGTTTCTGGTCTTTTCAATAAATCCGCCGTGGTGGCGTAGTATGGCTTTAACGATGCGCTGCTAAGCCCGAAGGTGCGGGATCAAATTGCGGCCGCAGTGGCCGCATCGGATTTCGACGGGGGCGAAATGCAAAAACGCCCGTGTACCGCGCATTGGGTGTTATTTAAAGAACCTCAGGTAGTCAAAATTATTTTGGCATTTCCGGGAGCTTTTTTTTTTTTTTCCTCATGTATTATGCTATTTTCCTTTTTCGATGTTGCCTCTGTTTTTTTTTTCTTCTTTTTTCTTCTTTTTTTCACTGTGGCAGCAGTGAAAAGCAAGATACTATGTTTTCTGTGTCCATCCGTCGCTTCAGTTGTATACGCTGTCATCGTTGTGCCGCCGTTGTCGTCTGACGATAACGGCGATGATGCTCAGCGTCAATATACGGCGATGGAAAGAAAAGCTCTGCCCACTGGGGATTTAACTCGTGCATCTGCAGCCACGTGAACTTGGTAGCCCGACGCGTTCTAAAAATAAATAAAAAAGGTCCTGCAGCTGATAAATGAACTAGTAGCGAAATCACAAAAGGTTCAGTCCTTTTGTTGGACGTGACAGGACAGCGATGATGCTGTAGTATCATTCATGTGCGCGTGGCAGGCCCGGCCGCCACTTCGCCCATTGCGTGCGAACATTGAGTAAGTTTCATTTTCACAAGGAGGAGAGAAAAATTGCCGGCAGCACCGAATCCCACGCAATCCCGGCTGCAGGTATGGCAGGCGTACGTTGTTGCCCCCTAGGTGCTCTAATGCATCGTGAAGTGAATAGCGTCGTGTTTCGTTGCTTCTCTGAATGACAGCGTAATTGTCAAAGTGGCGCGCATACCGAAGGCTCAGTTTATTTGCCGTTTTATTTGCTCTCACTGGAAGCGCTCATGGTTATCTGCGGCAATGAAGTTCGCCGAACGTTATTGCACATCGTGTTCCCGTTGCACAAGGTAACGTCAAGCGCCTGGTGTCACCGTATCCTCCCATGCTCCATTTAGCACTACTCAGCTTTTCAGTATGCTAGTATACTAGCTTTCAATGCGGGCCTGCATGGTAGCCGGTGTTATCTCGCCTGCCGAGAAGAAGTTGGCGTTTCCAATAAAAAAGGAGGGACCTCAACAACACTTCAAGTTTGCTGGAAATCCGCTGCCTATAAAGAAATAGGAAAATACAATTGGTCCAGGTTACTGCAGTGTATAGGTAGTGTGTGGGTGACGTTATTCAATCGCATGCGTCGTTTTTTTTTATGTGGTGCTAATGTCATTATCGCCTTGCTCTTGCAAACGATAGAGCGGGTTAAGAGCGTCGTGCAGCACGGCCACAGCATTCACTGTGTGCCCGCACTGCAGCTCGCGTTCCCTCTTGTGCATGCTTCCCTGCACATTAAATGCCAGTCACTGGCTTTGCATAAGAACAATGCTAGCGCCATGTTTTTTTTTTTTTTTTTTTTTTTTTTTTTTTTTTTACGGCGTATACCAAGATTCAGTTGCTGAGCTTGTTTTCATAATGCATTGATCCAATTCTGTCCAGCGTCTTCACAACTGAACTCCCCCTAAATGGCGAATCAAATGTTTACAACATCCGACCCCGAAGTTTAGGCACGTCTTGCATGCTAGTACTTGAATATTGAAGAAGCGCTGCAGTAAATACGTGCAGTTACTCATCTTTCAACAAATAAACGACATAATGAAAAAGAGACGACCAGCCATCTAAGACACGCGCGTATCAGTAAAGCTTCGCGTATGAGTAATATGGGAGCACAGGGGCCAACAGCAATATGACGCATGGCCATCAAGTTTCTTGTGTATTGCTCCCATTACTTTTACGTAGAATCTATGTACGTTGAGATCCAAGAAATTACTTAATATATGATTACTAGAGGGAAGTGTCGGCGCTGCTGTTTGTTAACTATACTGAAGAAGCCATAGATAGGACATGAAGTTTTCACAGATTTGTTATGGATTGCGCGGATTCTTTTACTGTTATTTGTGATCGGGTTCTGTTTCGCATTACACTTTCAACATTAATGAGCAGAGCAGTTTTTTTTTTGCTTCACAGCTCATTCATTTGATCATGCTATCTTCCGTGTATAGGTAACAGTCTTCTTCTTCTTCTTTCTGAGGTGTTACGTGCCAAAATCCGTTCTGATTATGAGGCACGCCGTAGTGGAGGGCTCCGGATTAATTTTGACCACCTGGGGTTCTTTAACGTGCACTACAACGCAAGCACATGGGCGTTTTCGCATTTCGCCCCCCATCGAAATGCGGCTGTTGCCGCCGGGATTGGATCCCGTGACCTCGTGCTCAGCAGCGTAACGCCTTAGCTGACTGAGCCACCGCGGCGGGTGATTTTGACGGCGAAAGCTTTGATGCGTTAACGTCATTTCATTTGAGATTGTTTGCTTATGTTGGTTAATTAATTAAATAATTATAAATTGGTCGTAATTTGATTTAATTGTTTTCTTACTTGCTGTTACGGAGTCTTTTACTGATCCTAATTAGTACGTACTGCTCTTTGGAACTCTTAATTAGTCTTCATTTTTCGTGACCAATCTTATCACGGAGTCTCGAATTGATGTTAAGTAGTCTCTATTACTGCTCGCAATTAACCCTTAATTACTTTTAATTAATCGTAATTATTCTTAGTCACCTTAGCACGCTTTAATAAAGGTGTCGTATGATGTCAGTGTTTTGGTCTTGTTAATTACCCTAATTACATTTAATTATTATTTGCGACTCTTGAATTACTCTTAATTACTTCTAGCTACTTAGTGCTTAATTCGCTTTTACATGCTTTATTGAACGGTAGAGGTGTAGTATGCCGCTTTCTGGTATTTGCTACGGCAAGCGTTGTCGACGATGGTCACATTCCGCGACTGATGAGCCATTTAAGCCTTTCGCTTTAAAAGGAGCCGATGCCCATTAACGCTCACGCACGAGCGCCGCTGCTCTATCGCGTGCACACGCGCGCACACAGCGTTTTAGAGACCGCATCCGCGCAGCCCCCCTGTGACAACGCTAAAAGGCACCCAACGCTATTCTTTTGGAGAAAGGCAACACCCATTTAGATGCACGGGGGAGCGAGGCGAGCTTGCTAGGGAGACCTGAGTCACCGCAGCGGGTAGGTAACGGTCGACACTTCGAACAGGATGTGCTGTTAGATACGGACATCCGCCAAGTTCTCCGTGCTCAACCACGCGCCGTCACCTGTCAATCCTGGTACGCAGGGGCGCGTCGACCATGATATGGGTCTCGTCAAACCGGTTGATTATCCCCACCTCGTGCACGCGGAGAGCTTTTGTATCCCCCCCTCCTGCTCGACTCTTCCCGAAAGTGCAACGGAGGGTGGCCCGGTTCACGGTAGTTGACCCAGTCCCGAGAAAAGTTGCTTTGCTTTGCTACGCTGCAATGCCGTTCGACAACCACCCGGGAACTACAGCCAGCTGAGCGCCTACCAGGCGAGGAGGAAACACCGGACGAGGGCCGCCATCGAACAATGGAATCCTTGGAGCGTCGCCATTGGCCGAATATGACGCCACTTGCGCGGGCCCCTATGATTGGAGGAAAATGACGACACCTGAGCGGACTCAACGATTGGCTGAACATGACGTGACCCCGAGAGACCGAAGGGGTTAAAAGAGAGAGACAGATCGAAAAGAGAGGCGTTCTTTGTTGCCACGGGCCGCAGCGTCCGATTTGCTGCCGGCCGTCGATCACTTTATTACTGTTATTTGCTTTGTGCTAATTCTGTAAATAATGTGAATAAACTTTCAGTTCTCCAAGTCCTCGTCAACATCCCCCAACTTCCTCAACCAATGACGGCAAGATCCAATAGTGCCTTCACATTTAGATAATATTTGCTCAGTAATACTTACTAATGGCAATTATTTCTGATGTGTTATATATTCGCTTTTGTTTAGATGCTCTGAAAATAATTTATTAATAAACATTTGCCTCTTATCGCCTGTACGTTCCTGCCTCTAAAAAAAAAGAAAAGAAAAATTATCAGAGTTGCAGTTACAAATACTCGTACGCGAAGTGAGAACATCCCAAATTTCTCTCACACCATTTTCTACCCGAGTCGCGATTTGTAGACTCATTAAAAAAAGTGATACGGGCATCTATGACGAAATAATGCGTTTATGTTAGCATGTTCTTGCAAAGAACAAAATCAGACTTTACAGGTGAACTGTAACTTGTGGCAGTTTGTAAATCGGTTGGTATTGCAGAGAAGTAGTGACTTCAACTTATGCACCTAAATGGATGCAGCCGCCCGAGTTTCTTGTAGCGTTCTCCCTCGTTCCCAATCGCGTGGTGATGAGCTTGTCTTATTTCGTACACTAGCTGTTCGTGTAACTCGTGACGTAGGGCCAACTGCAGAGTTTGTAGGGCTGCTTTCGAATCGCAGAAAATGGCCCAGCGATTTGGCGGTTGCTGGAGCACGTATTGGATTGCACCTTGAAGAGCCGCAAGTTCTGCTGCTGTCGACGTGGTGTTGTGAGAATACTTAAATTGCAAATAGACGGCGTCCGATGGAACAACCACTGCTCCGGTTGAACTGTTGGAATTAGTAGAACCGTCCGTGTAAATATGTATTCGGTCAAGATAAGACTCGTGTAGGCAAAGCAGGGACAACTGCTTCAGGGCTAAGGGTGACAGGTCTGATTTCTTAGCAATCCCAGGAACTGAGAGGCACACGCGAATTTGCCGCAGACACCACAATGCCGATGTTGGGCGTTTTGCAGGCTTGAAGCCAGAAGGTATCGACTCGTGTTGCCTCGTCACAATACTACAGTATGTAGCCTGTGGTCGTCGCGCTGGCAAACTGGCTAAATGGTGGGATGGTAGTCGTGAAAGGTGTCGAATGTGCGCTCTTAGCGTCTCTGCGACGATATGGGTGGTGATCGGATGCTCCTGTGCAATGACAATCGTCGCAGCTGTCGAAGAACATCTCGGGAGGCCAAGACATGTCCGAAGTGCTTGGGCTTGTACGCTCTGTAGTGCAAGGAGATTAGTCTTGCATGTGTTCGACAAGACTGGAAGACTGTAGCGAAGAAATCCGAGAAATAGTGCCGTGTATAGCTGTAACATAGAGCGCACGGATGGTCCCCACGATTTTCCAGCTATGAACTTAAACATATTCTCAATACAAATGAGTTTTTTCTTCATGTATGAGACATGGGGACTCCAGGTGAGGTCTCGATCCACAATAACGCCTAAAAACCTGTGAGTCTTCTTATATGCAATTGAGTGGCCCTCGATGCGCACCGGGTAGAAATACATCGGTTTTCGTGTAAATGCCACTAGTGCACATTTTTCCGTAGATATTGTCAGACCTTGTCGGCGAAGGTATGCCACTGTCAGGGTTGCTGCTTTCTGTATTCTAGCGCGCACTTGTGGCCGTGTCACGCCGGACGCCCAGATGCAAATATCATCTGCGTAGAGCGAGACATTGGCGGTCTGCGGTAGCGTTTCGGTAAGCCCCACTAGAACGAGGTTGAAAAGAGTCGGACTCAACACTCCGCCTTGTGGGACACCACGACTGGAAATATATCTATTTGTCGGGCCATCTTCTGTAAGAACAAACACTGATCTCCTTGAGAGATAGCTCCTAATCCATCGAAAAACGTGGCCTCCAAGTTCTGCAGCCTCAAGAGCTTGGAGAATGACTTCGTGGGTTACGTTGTCGTAGGCACCTTTTACGTCTAAGAAGAGTGCCACAGAGAGACGCTTCATAGCTTTTCGTTGCTGCACGGAGGTCACAAGATCAATGACGTTGTCTATTGAAGACCGTCCACGTCGAAAACCAGCCATAGCATCAGGGTAGATGTTATAGTATTCAAGGTACCACTCCAGACGTGTCAGCAACATCCTCTCCATGACCTTACCGATGCAACTCGCGAGTGCAATCGGTCGGTACGATGTAAGGTCCAGCGGAGACTTTCCAGGCTTCAATAGAGGCACCAATGGGCTGCACTTCCACTCGTCGAGGACTATGCCGTCATGCCAAGACTTATTGAAGATATCCAGCAAACAGCGTTGCGCTGTTGAACCCAAGTGTCTTAAGGCAGCGTAGGTCACCCCATCGGGACCGGGTGATGACGACCGCCTGCACATAGCCAAAGCCGCTTGCATTTCTTCCATAGTAAAAGGCACTTCCATACTTTGATCTCTCGCGAGAGGGACGTCATGTAGCGAGAGGTCCATCAGTGGAACGATGTCACCAGTAACCTTTGCACAAAAATCACCAGCGACTTCAAGCTCTGGTCGGCTTTGATGTAGAGCGAGTGCTGTGAAGGGACGACGTTGCTGTGGAAGTGATCGAAGACCCTGAAGAGTTCTCCACACGGGGGATAACGGCTTGCGAGGATCCAGGGAATCGCAGAAGCTCTTCCATCGTCGATCCTGGAGTTTGTTCATCTCACGCTGAATTTTCTTCTGAATGCGTCGGGCTTCCCTCAAGTCATAAATAGACTTAGTACGCCTATATCGTCTCTCGGCCCGCCGGCGGATCGCACGAAGCCTCTCCAGTTCTTGGTCGAAATCTGTGCGTCTTGTCGATGGTGTATACGTCCGCGTAGAAGCCTGCAGCGCTTGTATGATAATGTCTTCAAGGGCCTCGGGATGTTCCTGTCTGCACTTGACCTCGATCGAAAGTCGGTATGCTTGCCAGTCAGTCTGTCTTGACAGCATAGGTTTTTCTTTTCTTTTTTTTCGTATTCTCGCTCCTTATCTATTCTTCCCCTTTCCCTCTCCCCAAGCGTAGGGTAGCCAACCGGGCACGTCCTTGGTTAACCTCCCTACCTTTCCCTTCTCGTTTCTCTCTCTCTCTTCTCCCTCGTTAGAAGCACCACGCTCAAAACGTTGTTTTCTGAGTTGAGATGGTGACACGCTAACGCGTTTTTAACAGCGAAGCTGTTTAAGCCGAACGTAAGTCCGTGCAGAGCGAACAGAAAATGTGGGCCGATCCTGGGTGTAGTGCAGAAAGGGTCCAAGCGCAATGGCACATACCCCTGTGAACTAGCGAGGGTGTTTAAGCCTAGCCCAAATACGTGGCCAATACCTTGCGATAGCCAATCGATAGCCAATCAATAGCTAATTGATGATTGACAAATACTCAATAAATTCCGGGAAATGCTGGGATCACTTGGTAGTTCTTAGCCTAGCCCACATACGTGGCCAATACCTTGCGATAGCCCTATTGATAGCCAATCAATAGCTAATCGATAATCGACAAATAATCAATAAATTCCGGGAAATGCTGGGATCACTTGGTAGTTCTTAGCCTAGCCCAAATACGTTGCCAATATCTTGCGATAGCCAATCAATAAGTAATCGATAATCGATCAATAAACAATAAATTCCTGAAAATGCTGGGGATGCCTTGGTAGTGTTAGGTGCCGATCAGCTACGCTGTTTCTTTCGCCTTGCGCCACTAGTGCAAGCTGCGCAAATTTTTTGCTGCATGACCACACATGACATCAAAATGACGATTTATCCCGCTTAATTGTCCCGTTTGGATTTTTGAGCTCAGATTCGGCATGTCCCGAAATCGTTACAGCAGGCTGTAAGAGGTTCGAGGTCAAGTGAATTTGAATTTGAAATAACAAATTAGCCTTTAGTACGTCGCACGAAACCAAGGTCTGATTTTATAAGGATTATTTTCGGCATATTAAATTCATTTCTTGTCATCAGTTTCACCGAGTAGGCAGTGCCTGCGATAGTGGAGACCCGGCTTCGTGGGAGCAAATGATGAAGGGCAAACGGAATGATTTTAAAAATGAGAGTAGCCTAGAAGTACTGAATGCTGGGCAAGTTGGTATTCCTTACTGACGAAGGAGCGTCAGCACGGAATTCTGACAAGTATCCGTTCTGAAATAGGTTCTAGGATTTGTGCCTTAGGTAGCAACAAAACTGAACATTTTTCTAAGGTATATCTAAGGCGCGGCGTCCTCCAGAGTCTGCGCGTCGACTTAGTGCTGCGGGATAAGTTCGATGCTATCATGGCAGAGACGCAGATACCTTGGGACATTTGTTTCAAGGGATAGCAATCGAGTTTCCTAAGAAAATTACAAGGCCAAAATTTCGCGCTGCATTCGTCCATCGAATTGAATGAACACTATGATCTTTGTTTAATTTGGCATGGCTTCTTTTATTGTTCTTTGTGCTTCGGCTGTATTGCCTTCTAATCGCACAGCATTTCTTTAGAGCTGCGGAGTGGCTCGCACAGACAACTTCATGTTGTTATCTAAGTTCAGCTGCATATAATATAAGTCCCGACACTTCTTAGTATGCGTGTCGCCAGATCTAAGGCCGTATTCTGAAACGCTTCGGTTTCCAAAGAATTGACTTTGGCGGTGGCGTCACATTTTAACGGTCCGCTGACGTAATGAGAACGAGAGGAAGCACAGAGGCCAATCGGCGCGCAGATTTCTTTCTGAATGTGAACGTCACAAACCCAGGGAAAATATAGCAAAGTAGGAGCGCTTCTTGCTCTGAACGCCGATCTCGCCCGGGCACACGGCACGCACAGGCTCCGCACACGGCGCCTTCGAATCACACCGAAGCACTTCGCGGCACTTCGCTTTGTAGCAGATGACGGATTCGATTTTGGCATGATTGACATGTGCGTGAGGCCATCATAACATGCGTGCGCGCCCCGAGGCGATGGCGTCACCCAGGTGGCGACCAATCACTGCTAGCTAAACGAATTCTTCGAAAACCGAATCGTTACAGAATATGGCCCCATGCATGGTTAAAAAGAAAATGCTTGAAGCGAGAAGGACGATGTTTAGACAACTCCATGTAGGGCCTGCTTTGTTTGCGTGCTGAATGAAATGCGGTGCACCGACGGCGCGCGTACACACCATATACCCATTAGTAATTAAGCGATGGCTTTCTTTGGCTCCTTACCGTACCCACTTTCGTGGCCTGCCTGGGATTTACCACTCGCTGCGCGTCGCACGCAGGCATTATTTCTGCAGTCGTCATGCCGTCCTCGTCATGTCACCGTGATCACACCACCGTCATCACGCCATCGACCGCAGCGCCGTCGTGCCCGTCCTGCCGTCGTCATTTCATCGCCGTCACGCTGTCCTCATTGCCATCATGCCGGCTTCGTCATTCCGTGGTCGCTACACCGTTGTAGTCAAACCATCTTCCTTTCATCATCGTCTGCGTCGTCTTGTCCTTACGCAAACGCTTGACTGAATCGCCCAGGACTGGACGTGTGAGCAGTTTGATTTACATCACGAAGCCATCGCATGACTTGGAGAATTATCGCCCCATGGTAAATACAAAGGTTCTTGGACCATGACGCGAGGCGTCGCAGGCTTACAAAGCAAGTGAGCACTACTGCAGTTTTAGAAAGCGACTAGCCTCTGTGACCGATTGTAGGCATGATGGGTAGCCGAACGTGTTCCCACTGCTTGATCATCCCTGTCGCTCCTTTCTTTCTTGCTTTCTTTCTTTTCATCCCTTAACCCTATCCCCCTTGCTTAAGGTAGCAAACCGGACGCGTGTCTGGTTGACCTCCCTACCTTTCCTTCCTCTCCTCCTCCTACCAAACCTTTAATGCGTGTAACATTCTTTGGGAACTAACCGCGATTTCTCGTGACTGTTTAGCCGTTTTCGTGGGCTGATCCCGAACAGTGCAGTCTAACACAGCGGAAAAAAAAAACCTTGTTGTTCTGTATATAATCAAGTTTTTCTACTACTACTACTACTACTACTGCTACCGGTGGTATCGTGTGGTATACTACCCGGTGGCACGGTGGTAAGGGCAGCATTCTTGAATTCTTTCACCGTGACGGCTAGCATTATGAGTCGCTGTCGTTGGGATGCTGCGCCTCTGGTCGAAGACGCAGGCGCGTTCGTTTGAGATGCTGCGCCTCTGGTCGGATCGAGCGTCTGCGATCAGAGGCTGTCGCATACGCTGCACGGGATTCCGATCTGGTCTTAGAGGAAGTAACGCTCCAAGTACCGGTTGGCTGCCGCGTACGGGTAAGGCATGCATGGTGGTAAAGGGTGCGTCACCCATAACACATAGTGCAACAGAGTGCCACAAATAACCACCTCCCAAAGCAAGCTAAACGCATTCTTGGATAGCAACCGGGGCTGGTCTTTCCTAATTCCTAGGTATGAAATTCTACGTTGATAACCACTAACAGTTTATTTCGCCGGTATTGTAGAGTGCTTAGCGTGCAGTATCGGAATTCCACCATCGGGATTGGCCGGAACTTTCTCTTAAGAGCAATTCTAGCCTAAGAGCTTTTTGTGCATACAGGCCCGGAGTCGTTTACTTTAGAATACCCGTATAGAGAAAGCGCACTTCATCTCGACCTCCTGTCGCCAGCTGTTGGCGTAGCCCGTGCTGGGCTGCTATTTGGATGAAGGGGCCGCTGACGACAAAGTCATGGCGAGTGAACACTGGCGGCAAGCATACGATAAGAACAGGCTGAACGTTATCGGTGTTGTTCTTTCGTTTTTCCCGCCAGTACGCGCTGTCGCCGGCATCGTTGCATTATCGGCCACCCAGAATTTGCGTGACTACCACGAATGTCATGGTTAGAGAACTAAAATTAGGTCACTAAGTTTTTAAGACAATTACCTTAGGTGACATCTCGCAGCTATAGAATCGAAGTGAGCCAGCATCCAAAGAACAGCCTACGAACGTACCACGTTGTTTCACGTTGCGGACACATAGTAACTTCAGCAGCAATGCATTCCTTGAAAAAAAAAAACGCAAGACACAGAGTTTGTAGGAAAATGTTACGCTTTGCGTGCTGGTTGAATTCAGTTCTGCGATTATAACATGTCCTGGAAAATAACGTAAAGTTAAGTAGTGAATTTATTAGTCAATAATCGCACTGATGGTTCTTGCGTAAATTTGGACATCCGCCGCTGATGTAAAGCTTGTCAAATAAAAATTATATTTTTTTCGCCAATCCCCCATAGTTTATGCCCCGAGGCAGTCGTCCCAGGAACACGCTACATTCAGATGACTGAGAGGTAATTTCCGTCATAAAATAAAGAACAATAAAAACTGCATTCAGTCGGAATATGTGAACTTGTGCTCCCACATTCTCAACAATTTGCCGCCCATATGCCGCAATGTGAACTGTAGAACACAGCGTCAGAAGAGTTGGGCACATCTCAGGTTCTCGCTAGTCCTCGAAATCCGAGAGCTCCTTCATCGCCTCGTCGAGCAAGGACACGACGTCACCTTTCAGTGGCTCCCTAGCCACTGCGGCGTAATGGGCAACGAATATGCCGATGAAGCTGCTCGATCTGCTTATGAAGACGGCGCGCAGGAACCAATCCAGCTGTCAAGAACAGATGCAGCAGCGAAACTTCGAGTGCTTGCAAACGATGCCACACAATCGTTGTGGAACACACCTAGTTTGCAGCACACACGTCTGCATCGACTGGACCCCTGTCTTCGACTTCGATTTCCAGCTGGACTACCCCGACCCGACACAACGGTACTTTGCCGATTGTGGCTTGGTGTCGCATTTACAAAATCGTTTGCTTTCCGCATCGGATGGGAGGATAGTGCTGCGTGTGACCACTGCGGCGACGAGGAAACTATCGAGCACGCACTTTGTCATTGTCCCCAATACAGCGCACATAGGCAGTCACTCGCGACCGCGCTGGCACGTCTTGACAACCGGCCGCTTTCGGAGCAGACAGTCCTGGAACGCCGGCCTATACAATCGTCACACAACACGTCAGTCAAGGCACTCTTGAAGTTTTTGCGATCGAGTGGACTTTCTGACAGACTATAGTACTCACAGACGTTTCCAACCTCCTCTATTTTCTTATTCCTTGTACTTTTTATTCCTTGACTGCTTTTTCTCTGGCTTATTCTTTCCACCTTTCATTTCCCCTTCCCCCAGTGCAGGGTAGCAAAACTGAATATTTCCGGGTTAACCTCCCTGCCTTTCCCACCACGTTTCCCTCTCTCTCCCTCTCTCTCAGGTTCTCGCCGTTGCTGCACCAACACATTGTAAATTTATTCCTCTCGTATCTTAATTACGTCCTGATCGTCACCCAACTGTGAATAGGTGAACAGCCTCCTCCTCTGCAAATTATTTCGCGACGAGTAAACATGTGGTTGTATATGTAACTGCACTGAGCATCACTTTCCATGGAAGGGTACGAGGGAGCGCATACCTTTTCCCATTATACGTCACCAGTCGATAGCCGGCGCTCGCGGCTTCACAGAGTAGAAAGGTTACGCAATGCTTACTTTCTTCATGTGAACACTTAGGTATGCTCACTGACGTCACTTTGTTCTGCGGGCTCCTTGGAAACCTGCTTTGAGCATCTCATATTCAGAAGATCTCTCCTGCGCTACGTACACTCTGTACAAAACCATTTATCGTACGTCAAACATCATGAGCGTACTCAGAAGTATCTGTGCGTTGACTTCTAAATAACTGTTTACTTTGCATGCTACGTATGACACTGTTTTTCATGCATTTTTAATGCGCTTTCTTACGCAAGCGGATTCACCTGGAGACTTCAACGTATCACAATAACTCCTCATTCCTTCTGTTTACTGCATGTAGACTTTGCTTTGCCCTCTCATATATCACTGGTTAGTTTTCAGCAGTACCTTCGCTTTCTTATCGTATATGATCATTGAATCAAACATTAATCTGTTATGAATTTTCAATGCCGTTATTACCTTAGTCGTTTTCCCCCTGATGCGCTTTCTTCGTTTTGTATAAATTGTCACTTTCGCCTTTTTCGCGCGTACCGCACCAAAAACTAGCGTTTGTTCCTGAAGGCACAAAACGAGCGTTTCTTATTATCCAATTGAGTGAAAAAAAAAGTTAGGGAAACTGAAGTTCCGCGCTATTTGTGTTTATGGAGTATTTCTTTTTTACATTTTCTTTGTCTCTTTAGCGTACTCCTCTGCTTTACGTTTCCATTACGTACCCCCTTCTAGGCCTATCTACCTCTATGGACGCGTACCATAGTTGAGGATCATCACTGTCATCATCATCACTGTCATCAAGTTATCCCAGTAACGAGCTAAATTCTTAGCTCGCGCGTATTGCAGTATTCGTTGTCACTACAACGTGATATCTGGTGGAAATGTCTAGAAGAGACTGCCGGCAGGCCGTGAGCCGAGTCGAAGTGGTTAAGACAGCACCAACGTTGCCACAAGCTAGCTTCATGCTACTAGGCTTGACACTGAAGTACCGACCCCAACGCGAGAAGACCAGGAAGAACACGACAATGTCAGCGACGACGACAATGACAGCTACAGTGTCGCCTGCATCGACAATGCTGCAGCAGTCCAGGGTGCCACCGACCTCCCGTGGATCATCGTCGGAAGACCCTGGAAGCTGGCGGGAGAAATTAGAAACAGGCTCTTTTTCAACGAAGTCAAACGTCAAATCCGAAGACAAGCTGCGAAATGTATTATCCTCCTTGGAAGACGCCGCAAGGTCTTGGTTCGAGAACAGAATCTACCCTATCGTCGTGGAACCTTTCTCACAAGTGTTCCTTGAAGACCGTTGCTAAAGTCCTAAGCAGAGAAATGCCCGAAGTTTAGCGAGAAGCCAACTCAGTACAGCTACCAAATGAGAACATCGCTATCTTTACGGAGGGGATGATTCGTTGGTTTCGCCATGTGTACCTCGACATGTCAAAGGAAAAGGCAACTTGCTTCTTTCATCGGAATGTCGAAGGACTCCTGGCGCCTACGATGATGCTGCAACAATCATCGCGGTTGCATACCGGCGAAACGCCGCCATCCAGATGCGAAGATACCATAAAACAACCGCGGTGCGCGCTGGTCCCGACGGCACTTGTATACTGAAGTTAGCGCTGCTCCGACCAAATTTTTATTGCGAGAGCAATTATATGGACACTTCAAGCGGATTTCAGCCATCAGCGTCCCGTCGCCGTGAGGTTCCGTATAAAGTCCAAGGGCGATAAAATCGTCGCCGTATGCTGTATGTGCGAGTGAAAGCGCGCGAGGGACGCACGCTTTCACGGAGAGTGAACGCATGGCGGAGAGCAAACGCGACTTATTCCATCGCGCGAAGGTCCGCGCGGGGGGGGGGGGGGTAGGGGAGGGAAGGAAGGGGCGATGCTGTGCTGCGGCACCAAATGCGCATTTTGCGACAGGGCGCAAGGGTAACTGGCGACTCAATCTCCCACGCGAAAGGAGGAAAGCGAGAAGGCAGTGCGGGAGGGAGGGGGCGCGGATTCTACTTTGCCAGTAACCGCGTGCTTGTAGTTTGCGCGGCTGAGGGCTGTCGCGCGCACCGTATCTTGAAAGCGATCTCAACACGGCTCTTACCTTTGTATGCGCTGTGCTTTCGCCGCTCAGTTTCCGTTGAAGCGAAAGACCGCACGAACTTTCATGCGGTCTTTCCACGTGCTCCACGAACCACGCGCTCAGCCCGCTTGCTTACCGTGACTACGACGACGACGATTACGACAGGTGACCCCGACAGCCCGGGCGCTCAAGGTGCTTCGCACCTAAAACCGGCCAGGTGGTAACCCTAACCATGCCGCACTAGAGGGACATTTTACCAGAATCGGCGACTTGTGTAAAATGATACGCCAGTGTATAACTCGCGGTTCGAAGCTGGCAAATAACACTCCGTGGTAACCTGCGGTCGTTTCGCCATCCCTACAAATACCAGCGAGTTCGGGTGGTGAAACCGTCCACAAATATCAGTAAAATATCGATGGATTTATTGATATAACCTGAGATGGCAGCGGGGACTCGCAAATGACTACCGAATACGATGATTCTTCGACGCTGGCCCTATAGAAGCTGGTAATCCTGACGTCATCAGCCTTTGAAATCACTTTAACTGAGAAAATTTTCCAGCTCTAAGGCTCTGGACCCACTGGTGTGAGAATATACAGGCTGTCCCAGCTATCATGCATCGTGTTTTTAAAAAGGTCGGGCCATTCTACGCGAAGATGACCAATTGCAGATTGTTCATAGATGAGCCGCCAGTAACTTTTTTATTGATGTCATTGAATTTAGTATTTAATTGCGATTAGCTAATTTTTTAAGCATTGCTCTGAATATCTTCCTACCACTGAAGAGGCGAAAAATCTGAGGCGACAACTATTACAACTAATGTCACAAGCGAAATGACGCAGTGCCACCTACTAGATTTCAGCGAAAGGCTTTTTTTCCTGTAAGTTTGCAATGCCGCTACATCGGGAACTTGGCGGCTGTCAACTGCGTGAGCTACTATGTAGCGAAGTATGTGGCGTAATTGTTGCGACATCGTTGTTGGCAGTGAAGCCATCAACGGTTTCTTCGTTGTTTTCCACAAACTGCTTGATTCTGGGCGCATCCTCTCTTTTGAATATGTGCCATGTTTAAAGCTGATCATCATCATTGTCACGTACGGCTATTTTGCGCCTTTTGCGCTACTTTCATGAGAATGGCAACGAAGAATTACACGCCAGCATACCGCCATCTCGTGAAGAACAATTTCTGTGCGATGCAGATATTGCCATCCTCGGACAGCACGCGTATTATTTTTATCGGTACAGTATTGCTTTTTCTGGCCTCCAAAATACATGCACAGCCGCCACCGCTCACAAAGTTGGTGGGGAACACAAAATGTTCAAGTAATTTCCCAACTCTGTTGTGCTAAAACTCAGTGGTTAGCGCACCCTACTATTAAATAGACATTGCTGCTATCCCAGTGGTGGCGGTTGAGGACAACGTTTTCTTTTGTTTGGCGCTGTGGCGATGGTGAAGCTGCGGATTACGATGTGACCTGACGACGCCAAGCTTAACGGAACGGACGGTTGGACGGACGCACAAGGCAAACGCAGTTTGTAGTACTTAACAGATGTCGCAGCAAAAGCCTAATTAGTAGATTTTTTATAAATGGGCCCTGTCTTTGCAAGCACCACTTCATTAGCTCACCTTCCCTTTTGAATAAAATTAGTGCAAGTCTGACTTTGAAGGTACTGTGTAAATGAAGCGTCTGCGTCGGTCCTGGGTGCTGGAAGTTATCATGCACGCGCCGTTAATACGCGTCTGTATTACGCGTCTTCGAACCGTCTTTCTTTCCCGGTCGTTAAAAAATTACTTATTGTGTGCCAATAATGGCCCGCCCTTACTTAAAATTTCATTTTAAATAATAAAGTAGTTGTGTTGTCTGTTTTGAAACCATTATCAGGTGATCGGCTTTATTAGTTATCCCCGAAACAGTAAGGCGATGTTCAGGTTTCTGGAGACACCGTATGGGAGACGAAGGTTGCGCGGCCGTTGTATATCCTGATAGAAGATCTTGACAAGTGTCGATAGCTTATGAAAATATAGCTCGAAATCTTTGTGAGGGAAAGTAGGCGAAGTGGTGAAGGTTAATTTTATTTAATTGTCTTCAAATTACTGCCCGTATCAACAGAGGCGTTATGCAGTAGTGGCGAATTCATTGCATCCAAAAGGCAGATGTATAGAATGAAAACTCGCGTTATATTGCAATGCGGAAAAGATTACGAGTGTGTGTCCCGAGACAATTAACAGCATGTGTATTCTGATTGGATGATCTCTCTGACAAGCACGATGGTTGCAGAAGTTCACGCCTTTTGAAGAAGGCCCAAACACGTGCACAGTGATCGAAGCCCTCCGACGAGCGAACATTGGACTTGCAGGCTGTATTGTAAAAATACCCCCCCCCCCAAAAAAAAAATAGAAAGAAAGAAAGCGCTATAACTGCAGCAGGGAGTGTTCAGATGTGTCCCATAATTTCGCGCACTTTAATTTCAGCACATGCGTAATATATCGCAGTTTCTTTTTCAAATATGCGCAATGAATGACATAGTTTTAAATGAGGCTGGAATAAGTGCTCTGTTGTGCAACATTAATCCTCATTCTGCTCACGGTCCAGATGGAATATCAAATCACGTCTTGAAGCGCTGTTCACACAGTATTGCTCCTATCTTGGTTGAATTATTTACCAAGTCAATAAATTGTCAAAAATTACCTAGTGACTGGAAAATGGCCAATGTAACTCCTATATTTAAAAGTGGTTGTCGGGCTTTGGCAAGCAATTACAGACCAGTGTCTTTGACATCTGTTTGTTGTAAAACACTAGAACATGTTATTTACTCTGGTCTTATTAAGCATCTTCATAACCATGATTTCTTCATCCCGACCCAGCATGGATTTCGCATGGGATAATCCTGTACCACTCAACTTACTGAATTCATACATGACGTTGCACTCGGCTTTAACAATAGTACACAGATAGATGCTGTTTTCATTGATTTCCGAAAGGCGTTTGACGTAGTCCCGCATGACTTACTTTTGTACAAACTGTCATTTCTTGGCCTCCCCGATTCACTTTACGGTTGGCTTAAAGATTATTTGCATAAACGGCAGCAAAAAGTGGTTCTGAACGGTGCAACGTCGAGAACGGTTGATGTTTTATCAGGTGTGCCTCAAGGGTCGGTCCTTGGGCCGTTGCTGTTCCTTATTTTTATCAATGATTTAAGTGAAGGCGTTGTTTCGAATATCAGACTGTATGCGGATGATTGCGTTGTATACTATCCTGTGTCATGTGCCGAACATACGAGTGTGTTGCAGTTTGATCTCGAAAAAATATGTTCCTGGTGTGCTAAATGGAAGATGGATTTGAACGTAGCAAAGTGTTATCATGTTCAATTTACGAACAAAAGGAAAAAAGTGCCTAGTTCATACTCTCTAAATAATGTTTTAGTGCAATGCGTTGATGAAGTCAAATACCTAGGCGTCACTTTAACGGCGGTATTGGACTGGACATCCCACATTGACATAACAAGCGCTAAAGCGTGCCGCCTTTTGCACCTTTTCCAGAGGAACTTCAAGTATGCGCCCAAACCTTTGAAGGAAACTTTATATCTTACAAATATTAGGCCGATGTTAGAATACGCTTGCGCAGCATGGGACCCCTTCACAAAAGTTCTCGAAGATAAGTTAGAGCGTGTTCAGAAAAGGGCTGCAAGATTCGTCACGGGCATCTACGACTACAAAATTAGAGGTTCGCAAATCAGGGAAAATCTGGGGTGGAAGTTACTGTCCACGCGCAGAAAAATGATCAGGTTAAAGCTTTTACACAACATTAACAGCGGTAACACAGGAATCGATAAGAACATATATTTAAAACCACCTCATTATCAGTCTAAGAGACGCGACAATTCCAAGAAAATAAGGGCCTACCAAAGTCGTATTAATGTATTTAAATTTTCATTGTTTCCGCGAACAATTGCGGAATGGAATTTGCTCCCGGATGAGATAGTGTCTGCACCCAATTTTTCATCTGCCGTAGAGAACTTTACATGAATATTTTGTAGACAATATTTTCTAGTGTACCGTTTCATGCATTGTGTAGCAAATTTTATAATCGAATGTTTTTTTTTTGTTTCTCGATGTGTTGTCTTTCTCTGTAATTACTATTGTATTTGTAATACCATAAATGATATGATGCTGTTTTTCGTGAAGTTCAATATATGACCTTTATGTTTGTAATTAACCCCCCTACGATAATGCCCAACTCGGGCGCTGTAGGTATTTGTAATAAATTGTAATAAATAAAAATGGGGCTCCACGAAAGGCTCCTATTGATTATTTCACCCAAGAATAGTTGCATAAGTGATGAGTGTTTGAGTCTTTTCATAAGTATGGTCCATCCGTTAATGGGCGTCATGGGTTTAAGTGTGCAGGCAATTAACGCGCACTTCTCGGTGGATACAGTCAAGCCTTGTATTCGGAAGTAAACTGACGTCAGGGTTTGCGGCCCACTGCAGTACTGCACGCACCTGGGCCCGTATTCACAAAAAAAGCTTTTATGTTAGAATTCCTTGTAAGCGAGAATTCCAGCCAAATGTGAAGCTCGACATATCATTAGCGTAAGCAACCGGCCAATGGCAAATTGCACTTACGAGAGAGAAGCTTTGTGAATTCAGCCCTAGAAACTTTCCGAATACGGACTCCGGAGACGAGTAACCGCATTAGTTCAAAGGCAAATGTTATCGACATACATCGAAACGTAGACTGTGTTAAGTGAAAGCTCTGCGAGGCCAATGAGGGTCACATTTAATAAAGTGGGGTTGAACACTGCTCCCTGCAGGACGCCACAGCACCTTTAATATTCAACTGCTGGACCGTTTTATTGCGATAGCAATTATATGGACACTCAAAGCGGATTTCTGCTATCGGCGTCGTCGTCGCCATTGCCGTCGCCGTGAGGTTCCGAATGACGTCCAGCGGCGATGAAATCCTCGCCGCGCGCTGTATGTTGTACGTGCGAGTGAAAGCGCGCGAGGGACGCGTGCTTTCACGGGGAGCGAACGCACGGCGGAGAACAAATACGCGTTCTGCGCCGTTCTCCCTGAAGGGCTGCAGAATTAAGCGTCTCTTTCCTCCTTTACAATCGCCATATATATATATATATATATATATATATATATATATATATATATATATATATAGAGAGAGAGAGAGAGAGAGAGAGAGAGAGGCAAACGCGACTTCTTTGGTCGCGCGGAAGGCCGTGGGGGCCGAGACGGGAGGGAGGGAGGGAGGGGAGGCGACGTTTAGCTGCGGCACCAAATGCGTATTTATATAAAAACGTTGCGAGGCGAGAAGGTGGTAAAGACTTCCGACGCTGCTCGAGGAGTGTCCCGTTCTGATCTCGTCGAAAACCTTCGAGCCACCCCCAGGGGCACCGGCAACATTCACCAACGCCGCGCGCGTTCGGAGAGAACGCGGGCAAAACGCCGACGGCGTCGACAACAGTTCTGCGCGTTTGCTCCTGCATGTCCAAGTTTATACAGCTGAAAAAACTGCTATCCTTACTCTTTATAGCTCTCTAGTAATTAGCTATGGCAATTGATGCTTCGACTTTCGGGTGAAACTGCGACATTGTTTTTGGTTTGTACAAAAAAGGGAAGGGGGGGGGGGTTATATACGTAGTAGTTCCTGTAATCACCGGAACACGCAGCCGTCAATTCATAGATAGAGGAAAGAGAGAGGGACAAGACAAGGTGGGGACTTTAACATGTTGTACCTTATTTGCTAGCCTACACTGGTGGCGGAGAACAAGGAAAGAATGAAAGGCAGAAGGAAAGTGACAAGAAGTGACGCACGCATACACAATAGTGGTCACAAAGCGTTCAAAGGCGGTCGCACAGTCTAGTCCTTCTTAATAAGCGCCAGCATGGCTTTTCGTGGCTTCCTGGGATGGTGACGCTAGTGACCAAGGTAAGAATAGCTTGGGATCTGTATGCGGTCTGTATGCCTTAGAAGCTCGTTAAAGAATCCGCAATACGTAACTTCTAGCAGGTCAAGTTGGAAGCACCGTGTCCTGTTTGGCGTTCCAAACAGCAGTTGGATTCCGTACATGCTCATGCGACGCTGCATGTGCGATTTTTACGCCGCTGTTCAAGCCTTGTCTGATGTGTAAAAAATATTATTTTCAATCGAATGTCATCTGTGCCCTGTCAAGGCTGAAATGTAACTATACTACGGCAGCACTCGAGCGGATGATCAAGGACGTAAACAATCGAACTATATTTGGCAGGGAATCGCTATATTGTCCTGGGCCCGGAGATGTGCCGAGTCAACACAGGCTCGCTGGAGGGAAGCCCTTCGCCGACAGAGCGAAGAGGATTGGCGCGGCTAAAATAACCACCTCCTGTGGGCGACGCAGAAGCTCGACTGAAACAACTTCACTGATTGTGACCGACTCGCGCGCTGATCGCGCATGGTGCGCTGTCCCAATGCGAAGCCCCTGAATTGTTTCAAAAACACGCCGAGTTTTCGGCGGAACGTGGCTCGCATCAAAGGCGTACTCTTTCTTTATTTTTTGGCACACCGATAGGCCAAGGTGGTGAGGAGTGGGCCAAGGATCCCGTCGCGCGAAGGACCGCAGAACGGTGAAGGATTCCTGAACAAACTTCTTAACGTTCGAAGTTCGCCCTTCATGGGCGGCAGGCCTCGTAGGTGGGTACGTATAAATACGATACAATCGGAATCTAACAAAAAAAAAAAAATGAAATGTGTACGAATGAAAGCCAGTTGGATATATCGCAGAGGGAAGTAATACACAGAGGTGACAAAAGAAACGAAGGCTGGAAGGAAGTAAAGTAATCAAAGGAACCTTCAAACATCATTAGAGAGAAGAAGCGATTGGTTCGACGAGGCACAAAGAGAGAGAGAGAGGGGGAAAGAAAGGACAAGGGCAGGGAGCTGAAGCTCAGCAGATGGCGAGAATTGAAACTGGCGAGAATAGAAAATCCGGTTTGCTACCCTACACCGGGAAAAGGGGGAGGTAGAAAGACGGGAAGAAACCTGAGATACACACCGAGGCATATAGGAGTGAAATGAAAGTGAGTATAGGTATACGAACAAAAATCATCAGTCTGCAGCAGTTTACACGGCTCTGAACACATTTACCGCGACAAAAGCAGGCTCTCACAGTCAAGAACTACGATGCACACAGAGCTGTCTTCACCCGCAACAGCTGCGCCTGATATGGCCTCCAAAATGCTTGCACAGACCACGCCAATCTCACAGTCTACGTGGCGCATAAAGCCCTGCACATACTGTACAGCTTCAATGTTGCTTGATAGCAGAGTGTCCGGCTTCCAAGTGCACATTGACACAATGGCATGAGTTCGATGCCTCGTTGTGGTCAGTGGTAGACGGAGTTTTCTTTTTCGTCATCATATGCCGTGGATGACGTCAGCATCAAGATATGACGAGGAAGTGACGACTCTGGCACAATGACGCTGGTGTTACGGAATGGATGGACGGAGGCAGCAAACGCATCTTCGACCTTTTAACTGCTATTAAAAACAGAAAAAGGAATGAGTGACTGGGCAACAAATGACTTAATGAGTGACAGGCGAATAAATCGGTATTATAAATTGATGCATTTGCAGTCTAGAGGCTCTAGGTCTAGGGGATTTGAGACTTAGAATACCAAAGTCATAGGTCGATTTGGCCGCTGTCCATACAAACGAATAAAAGCAAAATGCCGCTGATGCTGCTTCTTAAGTGCGCTAAGCCGCTTGTATCCGCAATTTCTAAAACTTCCTGATTTAGACATCCACTTTCAATACCTGAATTACGTACTTTAGCGGGGAATGACAAGTGGTTAGGTTTGAATAAGACGCATTTATTTATACAAATGTAAACTGCAATATGGAAGGAGGCCAAACTTGTTAAAAACGCGCTGTCTTCAATAATATCTCTACTGGGATTTTGCGTGCATCATCGGATTGTCACTTTTTAATTTCTTGAGCACTTTCTATTACTTCCTTTCTAGCAGTTTTAGCGACACTTATGCTCGTATAAATACATATGTTTAGCGCAAAATAAGACAGCAGGTTCGTTTGCGCACCACTTATGTGACCATGTGTTTCCTGTCTCCATACGTTAATTAGTGCGAGAACTTAGTAAAAAAAAATGTCACAGTTTCGCCCTAAGGGCGAAGCAATGAATGCGATAGCAACACAGCAATGTCATACGAAGTAAGGTGAGCGGCTTTGGTAGTAATATGAATTGTAGTAAACATGAGCTGATTAAGTAAGCCGGTGTGCTGCGGCGTAAGTAGACCGACATGAAGAGAGACTCGATGACCACGAGAAGGCGCGTGTGAAACGGTGGTGTTGATGAGAAGCGCTTCCCGTGGGCAGCGCGTGCGAAGGGACACACCTGTGGCGCTGCACTGCCGACCCGGGCAGCATTGCATGTGTAGCGTGCGTTGGAAAATGTGGCCCGACTATTACTATCTGAATGAACAAACGTGGTGTGAGCGCGCACAAACAAACATGAATAGATCACACTGAATGACTGCAGACAACGACTGTCAAAACGCTGGCAGCGAGCGCATACGCTGCAGCGGGCGAAGGTACGTGCGGTCTAGCACTTCAACGGAAACTTAGCGGCGAATGCACAGCGCATAAAGGTCAGAGCCGTGTGGAGATAAGAGACGGTGCGGGCGAGCGACGAGCGCGGTTGTTGGCAGAGTAGAAGTGCGCCCCCCCCCCTCCCTCCGGCGCTGGCTTCCCGCTTCCTTGCTTGCGCATGGGAGATTGAGTGCGTTCGCTCTCCGTGATAGCGCGCGTCTCCGCACGCTTCCGCTCGGGCATACGGCGCGCGGCGAAGATTTCATCTATACGGAACCCCACGGCGACGCCGACGGCAGAAATCCGGTTGAAGTGTCCATATAATTGCTCTCGCAATAAAATAAATGACAACCAACCATCCTCCTTCATCCCTTTACCGCCGTCACCTGAGCATTTCAGAACGTCTTCGAACCGCTCTATATCGACTCAACGCGATGGTATAGGCGCTGCTGCACCAGTGTAGGGCCGTCAAGTATAGATGGTGCATCGTTGCGATCTCAAACACGCGATCCGCGCAGTACTTATGTGCAACCCGTGTTGTCCTTCTGGGTACGTCCACCTCCTCTTTCCAAAGCACCGCAGATCCTCCTATTCCAAAACCCCGTTTTCCCTTTAAGTAACTGTCATTATCTTCCGGCAGGTCGCAGTGCGATCCACGCGAGAAGCAGTGTAACACGTGTACGCGGCCCGATGCTTTATGTGCGTGTTTCAAACGACTGGTCTATCGGGTCGACGGAGTTTCGCTGAAGTATGTCGATATATTGAAGGCCATCGAACACCGGGCATCCTCGTACAGTTGTGCAGAGTAGGGTATACGGTTAACTGAAACCCAAATGGAGAGGTTGGTCCGCAGCGCGTGTTGCCACTTTCAGATGCACCGCATCTGAAAAAAAAGAAGAAATTTCCAGTGGGAAAGTAACGAATTCGTTAAAAAGTTTTTTTTTAATTTACCTGCAATAAAAATAAGTGTGGGACTATCGCCATAAATCGAGCATCACTGTCAGCAGCCCCAATGTTTCAAGATCACCTAAGTGAGCATCCGACCGCGTGTCCATAATTAATGCGCGAATGCGACAAAATGGAACTAAAATTTTGACGTTTCTTTAGGATCACATGCATCTTGCACCTTGTAATGCCCAGCGGATCATACGTATATGCTATGTTGCTTTGATATCTCAGCATTCTGATTTAACATCGGAACTTAAAGGATAGCTTATGGTAACGTTATTTATAAGCTTCAGAGAGTTTTCCAGTTGTGGATAGCTCAGCAAAACAATTACTTAATAATCAATTACTGCACTAATTAGCCTATAACTAAAATACAATTTGTCGTTTGTACAAATGTTCTCTCCGTGGTCAGAAATAAGGCCGAACAAGTTGTCATGTTCCTTCATGCGAAGCTGTGCTTGGGCATTACAGGGGTTAAATACATTCTGCAGCAATAACAATGGTCGTACTTGATGTTTAGATTAAGTTTTAAGGCAGGCTGCTGTTCCTCGTAACCAGAAGCGCACATGCATCGTCAGATTGAAGTTGCTCACTGATCGAAAGCGATTTTTGGATGTAACAGGGACGTGATTGAACCATTTTCAACACAATTTGAGAATTTCGAAGGTTTTCTCATCGACTGGATCATGCAACTAAACAGTTTCCGTGCAGCACAGTGGGAAGTTAGGTGTTGTTAACAACAATAGTGTCGGGATGGTTACTATAACCAGGGCGATGAGAACACGAGTAACAGAAAGCAGATACAGATGGGAATAAGATAGAGAAATAGGGAGAAGGATTACTGAATACAGGCACGGCGCCGGAACAGCGTCACGAAAAGAATTACGCCTGTTTTGGGCCAATTAGACGATGTTCCTTCTTTGGCGCTACTTGCTGTTCCTCCAGAAGGATCGACCATTTCGCAGTTTACAAACGGAGCGCCAGAAGTCTTCCGGTTTAGCTCACTTAAGGGGAGATGCTACTCGGAAAACGTTTTATTTAAATATTTGTGGTAACTCAGTCAAACTTTCACCATTTACGGAGTTTGAGCTCCTCTTTTGAAATCTACTTTTAGTTTTCTGATAGCTTATTTGGTTAACTTTTGGCACATCATGCATTTGCAAAAACAATGTATTTTTGTGCAAGCTTAGACGATAACAGGGCGCACAAGAAAACATTAAAAAATAGCTCATATTGATCCAAATGAGTTGTAGAGTTCAATAAAGCAAAAAAATTACATCATTTTCAGGTTTCTGTTATTGTTTCGCAATTTTATTATTTCAGTCTGAGAAGACCGATTTAACATAAAAGGCATGCGCTGTCGGTGTTTTGTTTCATGACATTTGTCTGTGGGCGGTCATTCTCAAAATTCCGAGGAGTAACTTTGTCAAGAATCCAACAGACACTGACACCAAGCACCATAGCAAGGCTTGGCATATACAGACACCTAAGTATATACGGAAGTTCACGATCACGGACGCCGACACCGTATTTTCTGAGACACAGGGCCCTTAAAGCTATCGCGTTAGAACAGCAGCCTGGGGGAAATCATTGGATACATTTTTCAGTACTTTGTAACAGATGGAGCAGGCGGACATGTACGTTAGAATGAAAAGTACTGAATTATTAGGATGAGTGCTTTGCGGCATATGTTTTGGCTGTCAAGACCTAAAGAAGAAAATGCCGTAATTTTGTGACAATTAATGCTGACATGCGCACAGTCACGTGAAATATGAGCTCCGACACAATGCCCGTGGTGGAATTGGCCCCTGGACTACAGGGATACATTGACACTCGAACTGGTGGTTTAATAAAAAAAATCAAAGCCCCTTTCTGAAAGAAAGATGATTCAACGTGAAGGTTTCGGCCATGCAAACTTAATCAAAGTCGAAGTCCAAAGCCAACGACCACGCAACAAACCGAAGAAATGCTTAGCGATCCGATGCGATGCATATGTGATTTGCTTGCTTGTTTAGGATTGTATTATTTGAACGTTGAAGTTAAACGAAGACACATTTCGTTAGGTTGCATAGCCTTTATTTTAGATTATGTAGCCGTTGATTACATGTACACACTTTCACGGACTGCATGCCGTTGCCGATACACGGGATCGGCCTCACGGGCACGATCACGCTCGCGCTTACGTTAGCGTACGGCAGCCTCTTCTGCCGTGTGCTGCACCCACGGCCTACCCATGGTGATGGTCGGGAATGCATTGCGTGACGCGCGAATGCAATGCAGATATATACAGTTCGTCTGGTTAGCGTGGCGTTGCAGTTCGCATTGTTCTTATTGGTAGAACTGCAAATGTAAACTGTAGTGTTCTACGATACGGATGTCGTGCGCCGTTGTTCTATTGTGTGTGCAGATGCACAGATACGCATCGTCCATTGTTTAAGTTCGCTTTCCTGCAGTGCTTTTTCGGCGCTCATAGAAAGCCTTCGCTTAAAAAAAAAAAAAAAAAAAAAAGTCGCAACGCTAGACTTCCGCGGGGAAATAAGCTTCCGAAGTGGGCTCTGGGAGAAGAGGCTGGTTAGGCCTACATCCCCGCGAAAATTCAAGAGCAGGAAACGCCGCGGAGCGAGATGCCGCGCGTGCGCGAAATTCGGGTAAAATTGCACTTTTACGAGCCACTACGAATTTTTTTTACGAACTTCTAGTTGAGTCTCAACTTTGATTTTTAGTACATAAAAGAGGAGGCTTGGCTGAACACAAAACACAACAAAACACAAAATCTACTTTCTTTCTAAAAAATGTTTGCTTTTTCGACCCTCATCTCCCTTGAGGAAGACTCAGTGAACCTGAGCTCAGTGAACAAACACAAAAGACAAACCGCAGAAGAGCACTAATAATGAAATCTGCAGTATTTCTTAAATTTTATTTCGAGGGGGGGCTGATTAATGGCATATTAAAAAATCTAAACAAAAAATGCTTCTGACACCTTCATATGGACCTCCCTTTTTTTTCCTGTCTGTTTTCTCTCTCCCATAATCCCGTGGCAGACGATGCAGGTTACGAGTGGTCCAACGAGGGCGGCGGTAGCCGCTTGGCGGGCACACGCATGCACGCTGTCATATAGAGTTCCTGTCATATGAAGAAACAGTAACGCTGTCGGAACGTCAGCGCCACACCAAGCGATGAACATAACCAATGCAGGATCATTTTCTGTCTAGTGATGTCGCGTTTTATTCGGCCATCACGAGTTTGAGCAAAAAGTAAATAAATCTGTAAGTGTTAGGAGCCGCGTGGAAGTGCATTTCACGTTTTATTTTAGTTCACTCGTTGCAATAGAAACAGTGCCTGGCAGCCTAAGGACATGCACAGGGGCTTATCCTGACCGCGAACGCGGTGGCAGCGAAGTCACCTGGCAACGTTGAACAGTTATAAGGGACCAAACAATTTGTGAGCCGGTCCACCCTTTCACCCATATAGTTATGTTTACCGGAAAACGCTGACCCTGTACGCATGAGTGAGAGAGAGAGAGTGAACTTTATTTAGAACCAGCAGTTTCGTCGGCTGGGCCCAGGCCTCCCACGATGGGACGTCGAGGTCTTGCCTCTTCGCCGTTTCGTAGGCCTGCTGGGTAGCCCAGAGTTTGTCGTCGAGATGGGAGCTGCGCAGGGCGGCGTGCCATCTCGACGAGATGGTCACGGGATTAAGGTATCTGGGTATTGATGTTTGCATTCTCGTAGCATGTGGGGGAGTGTTGCTGATTGAGGTTTCAGATCTTGCACGTGTGTCTTGGGTAGATGTCGGGGTATATGATGTGATATCGTGTGAGGGAGGGGTATGTAACAGGCGAAGGGTCGGGTTGTGTGAGCTCTGTTTAACTTGCTGTGAGGGGTGGGAAAGGTTCGTCTTTCGAGGCAAAATGACTTCACAAGGTCGTTGTATCTTGTAAGGCGGTCGTGTCCTGCGGGTGCACATGCACCGTCTCCGGGACGGTTGACTAGTTCTCGTGCTACGGAGTGTGTAACCTGGTTGAGATTGGTGAGGTGCTGGTGGACATGGCCGGCGTGTGCTGGGATCCAGACGAGGGGGATTTGATTTTTCAGACGAGTGTGGGGATTGATGTAAGATACGGAGTGATTGATGAGAAATGCGACCCTTGATGTAGTTGTTGATTGTCGTACGAGAATCGCTGACTATGGTGTGACAGGCTGGGCACGGGCGATGGCCCCTGCCTCAGCCGTCTCGGCATTTTGGGTAACGATGCTGGCAGCATGTTGGAGCAAGCCGCCTGCTGTGGTAACCGCCGCAAAATCCGCCGCGGTGGCTTAGTCAGCTAAGGTGTTGCGCTGCTAAGCACGAGATCGCGGGATCGAATCCCGGCCGTGGCGGCCGCATTTAGATGGAGGCGAAATGGAAAAACCCCCCGTGTGCTTGCGTTGTAGTGCACGTTAAAGAACCCTAGGTGGCCTAAATTATTCCGGAGCCCTCCACTACAGCGTGCCTCATAATCAGAACTGTTTTTGAGACGTAAAACCCCATAAAGAACAAGAACCGCCGCAAAGCGACGTCCATCTTGGTATTCAGCTGCGTCGACGAAGGTGACGCCCGCGGTGTTGGCATAAGCTTTGATGAGGGAGGTAGCTCGTGTCTTCCTGCGCTCTTTGTTGTGGTCTTGGTGCATGTTTTTGGAAGTAGGGTCGGCGTGTGAATGTCGCGTGGTATTAGGTGTTTGTCTCCATATTGGCGATCGTCGGTTATATCAAGCTTGGTTAGAATGCAGGGTAAGCCGCTCCAGTCGCAATCGACGTTGCGCTTCTATTAACTCGTCTAGGATGCTGTGGATACCTAATTGTAGTAGAAGTTCCGCGCTGGAGTGGTTTAGTAGTCGTAAGGCTTGCTTATAGGCTCCTCTGATGATGATGCCCAGTTTAGTCTTTTCAGCTTTGTACCAGTTGAGAAAGGGCGCAACGTAAGTAATGTGACAGATGATAAAAGATTGGACAAGGCGGATGAGGCTTTCTTCCTTCGTACCCCCTCGTCGGTTCGTCACTCGTTTCAGCAGTCTGGATGTATTAGCGTTCTGTCGAAGGATATTGGAGGTAGCCATAGAGTTGGCGCCGTTGGCTTCTATGGTCATACCAAGAACGCGGATGCTAACCAGCTAACCTAAAACATCTACTCTATAAAACTCGAATACATCCTAAATTAGAATATGCTACTTCTGTATGGGATCGCTGCCAGGATAACCTGAAAACGCGCTTAGAACTTGTCCACAATAACTCAGTTCGATTTATCTTTTGTAATTATGATAGAACTGCGAACATTTCTGCCATGAAATCTAATCTTAGTCTTCCCTTGTCGGTTCGACGTTGTTGTCTGAGGGATGGTCTGCCATCCCTCATGTGGAGTGCATCAGCGACACAATTATTTTAAATTAAAGTTAGGCATGCTACAATAATGATGGTCCCAGAAGGCGCTGCAGAGTGACAGCAAATCCAGCCAAACATTCTCAATGATTTTTGTTGTTTTAACAAGACGTCTTAACCCGCAGTGTGCTGCCATCCATTGAACCCGTCTTCCTTTCCATCGTGTCGTTGTTCGTCGATGGTAATGCTCTTTGTAGGCTTACGAACTCTCTGTCTGTGGCTGCCACAAACAATTTAGAGCAATGCCTCTGATTCGAGTAACTTCTCACCAATTTCCTCAGTTGCCCTTACTTTGTTGCTTCAGCCGGTATTGACCATGTGCGTTGGCGTGCTTTTACAACCGTATAGACTGGGCTTCGAGCGTCAGCGTGGTGTTTGTAAGAACAAATCATGAATACACGGCGCAATTAAATATTCCATGATCATTTAGGGGCTATTGGCAGTGGGCGTGCAAAATCAAACCTCAAGTTTGTCCCCGTCTTTGTTAAGATGTCTGAATATGCATCTAGCGCTGCGCGCTTTGCTATTTATTTATTTATATTTTTTATTTATAATACCCTCGGGGCCAGAGGCATTATAGAGGGGAGTGGTACAAAAGGAAATGTGGTACATCGGTAGTAAACAAAACGCAGTGATTAATATGAACAAAACTCAATGCTAGAATACAAGAGATTTCTTTCAATACAGTGTTGGCTGTGTGTCACAAAAAAATTCCTGGTTACACAATGTTAGCTAAAGTTTCGCGAAAAAGGCTGTTATCAGTAATATTTACAATATCAGCGGGAAGGTGGTTCCAATCTATACATGTTCGAGGGAAAAAATACTGGGAAAAATGCTTTGTGTTACATAGATAGGTCCCGACTTTATGACAATGATCAACACGGTGCGATACATGATGGGGTCTTGTAAAGAATTGCGTGGGCAGTGTACGATAATGATAAAGCCTATGAAATGATGCTAGACATGCCATTCTACGTCGAACAGACAACAAGGGAAGACTAAGATTAGATTTCATGAAATAAATGCTCGCAGTTCTATCATAATTACAAAAGATAAATCGAACTGAGTTATTTTGGACAAGTTCTAAGCGCGTTTGCAGGTTATCCTGGCAGGGATCCCATACAGAAGTAGTATATTCTAATTAAAGATGTATTAGAGTTTTATAGAGTAGATGTTTTAGGTTCGATGGTGAGATAGAGAAGTTACGACGCTAGTAGCCTAACATACGGTTAGCGTTGTTAATAACGTATTCTGTGTGAATTGCCCATGACAGGTTTGTAGTTATATGGATACCTAAGTACTTGTAAGAGTTGACTGTTTCTAAAGGAAGGTTGTTTAATTGGTAAGTGGCTTGTTGGCGAAAAACACGGGAAACACGTAGCACTTTCCATTTCTTAGTATTTAGTTCCGTTAACCACAAGTCACACCAGTTGGATATTGCATTAAGTTCGAGTTGCAACTTGTTAACGTCGGTTTTATTGGTTATCTCGCGAAAAATAACACAATCGTCAGCGAACAAGTGTATGTTAGAGGATAGTGTAGCAGAAAGGTCGTTAATATAAATGAGTAAAGGAGAGGACCAGAACTGAACCTTGGGGTACCCCAGAATGTACATCACTGAAAGAAGAATTCAAAACCATTAGCTGGCAACAAACTGAGTGCGATTTGTTAGAAAGAACTTAGTCCACTTGAGAAGGTTGGGATCTAGATTTAGTTCATTAAATTTGTACAAGAGAAGTCTGTGGCAAACGTTGTCAAATGCTTTAGAGAAATCTAAGAAAATACAATCGGCAAGAGAAGAACGATCCAAATTTGATGTAGCTCGTGACTGAATGAAACCATTTGTGTTTGACGTGAAAATGTTTGGCGAAAGCCGTGCTGAGCTGGGGTGAAGAATGAATTATACTCGAGGAAATTAACAAGGTTAGAAAAATGATATGTTCAAGTAGTTTACAACACCTACTAGCCAACGAAATGGGACTGGTAATTATTTGGTGAATGTTACCTGACTTATGCAGAGGAACCACTTTCTGGACCGTCCATTCTTTAGGTAGTGTTGACGTATCTAGGGACAGCTGAAAAAGCTTTGTAAGAATAAGGGAACTACAACATTAGTACTTTTTAAGAATTTTGTGTTAATTGAATTATAGCCGGGAGAAGAATTAATAACGAGAGAACTTATTAGTTTTAGGACACCAGACGTTTCAACTGTAATTGGAGGCATTTGTATATAGTCATATTCACGTGTGGCAGGCCGAACACTTTTACACTTACCAGAAAAGTTTTTGACAAAGGTTTCGTTTAAGAGACCAGCACACTGGTCACGTGAAAGACGGGAACCTGAAGAGTCATCCAAGGCGATGTGGTCACTAGATAGTGCATTATAGTTCTCCAAAATTGTTTAACGTTATTTGTTAGCATTGATGAAAGAGTGGTAGACAAAAATTTATTATTAGGAATCTTAAAAGCAGTTACGTAAGCATCAAATGCTAGTTTATAAGTAGCCCACCTCGATTCGGTGGGTGAGCTTTTAGCCAAGCAAAAAAAAAAGTTTCTTTCGATTGGCAATTAAGCCACCTGATATGCGGACCATACCAGGGGGTTTGTGAATTAACAACAATTTTGCGAGTCGGTATGTGTTTGTTGGTTAGTTCGTTTACTTTAGACACGAAAAAGTCCCAGTTAGTTTGAACTCAACGGTTGTCAAAATCAGGGAGGAAGTCGTTTAGAAATGATGTTAATTTTCTGTTAATTGCGTCAAAGTTGTCCTTTTTGTAATCGTATATAATCTTCCGTTGTTTAGTGGTTTTGGTAATTGATGAGTTAAGTGTGAAATGAAGAAGACAATGATCGCTTATACCAGGTAAATGTGTGATTGAAGATATCTGATTGGGACGGGACGTTAGAATTAAGTCAAGGGTATTTGCTACATTGGCAGAGGATCGCGTAGGATCGGTAACGAGTTGCAAAAGCGAGAAAACAGCGCATGCGTCTAAAAATTCTTTCGCTTGTTGGGAAAAAGGCGATAGCGAGGGTTGGTCAGTGTTCCACATGTTTGGAAAGCTGAAGTCGCCGATGACTACTATGGGCGATGAAGGAAATCGATTGCGTGCATGACAAATAGTGTCATAGAATTCATTTGCAAGAAAGATGACGTAAATGGTGGGTGGTAGAACACAACTGTTATTGTGGTTTGATGACCAAGGGTAGTGGGAGCCCAGACTGTTTCCAGGACCCCAATGACGCTGATGACAGATGAAGGTATGTCGTTTGATATTGCCAGGAGAGCACCGCCTCTTCTGTGTGCAGCGCGATCGCAACGACATACAGTGAAAAACTTGAACGTCATTGACACGAGGTGGCAACCATGTTTAGGTTAAGGCAACGATTTGAGAGTCGCACGAGTCTATTGCGGATGATAAGGGGTCGTATTTATTAAGAATGCTACAAACATTGGTAAAGAGTACTGATGTTGGAGGACGTGATGACGGTAGACAGCCACTACCCCTCGTGTTTTCCTACTATGATGCACGTGTCGAATGTGGTGAATGATTGCCAGTGTTGATTGTGTTGTCACGCTGTGCCATGAATTTGTGAACGGAAGCAGTAGTAGCGTTAAAGAAATAGCACTTTCCATTTAGACACAGCTTACCATGACGGAGCTTGAAAAGTTCAGAAGAAGCCTGGCTTTTACAAAATCGAAAAGCCTCTTTCTAGCGATGCTTGTAGCAGGCGAAAAGTCTTCGCTTATAGTCATGCATTTTTGTTTAAACAGGTTCCGCATCGAAAGAAGCCTTTCTTTGGTTTTAAAGCAACCGAATTTTATAATTATTGGCCGACATTTATTCGGTGCAAAGCGACCAATGCAGTGTGCTCGCTCGATTAGGTCGGAAGAAAAGCTTTCAAGAACCGAGGTAAAAGCTGCTGCTATTTTCTGTTCATCTTGTTGCCAAGTTTTCTTGATGTCCGGTAGACCATAAATGATTAAATTGTCACGACGTGACCGATCTAGCGTTGAAGCACGTGACCGATCTAGATTTAGCTTTTTAAGCAGGTTCGTCTATATGATTTTGACAGGGCAGTAAGGAAAGAACGAATGAGTCCGTTGCTTGTATAACTTCAATAAATAAGGCAGCCGCATCAGGAGGAAACGAGAAACAGTGATCACACGGTGGCAACTCTTTTTCAATCGTGTCAGCACAAAAACGTGAGAAAAAAGAAAAGTGGCGACAGTTTTGAAACGAGCCGACGGGAAACTGATGCAGGAAGTGAGCCGAACGGCACACACAAATACATATAGCCGGCATTCCGGTCGACATTGCGGTGGCATTCCGCGGAAACCGTAGGCGCTTTCGTGTCGCCGCTTTCATCCCAGAAAGCCAGCTTTTTGCCTTCGCGTCTCGCCAAGTCATTGGCTTCCCTTCCGCTGTCCAGTGCTTCCTCCCTCCCTGGGCGCATGTTTTCAAAACGTGCGAGAAATTTTCTGTCCGAAAGGCACAGCCTCGACTTGTTTTGAAACCGGCGGTTGTACGGCGAAAAAAATAAAAAAATTAAATGCCGCAAACAGTGGCCGTGATGGCAGCAGGGACATTGTCCCCTCGTGTTGGTGAAACAAGGCCGCTGAGCGTCGCAATACGGCCGACGTTTTTGAACTCCCTTTGAGGCACCGGTGTAAAGTGACCGCCGGTCGGCGACACGTGCGCGACAAATCCCCAGCTGGGGCTGACGCCGCCGAGCTGGGAGCTTTGAAAATAACTCGTCTCGGTCGAAGGTGCGCCGCTGAGTGCATGCTGCTCCCCGCTCTCTTTCTCTAGACTCGCAAAGTTCACCGAGCAGCGAGGTGAGAAAACACCGCGATTAGGACGCGGGAATGATCCGCTAATGAGCGGTTAATTACGATCGCCAACCGCAGGGCAAATGGCTGCTTCACCGTTGACAGCTTCTTGTCGACGGCTTCCCTGCAGCGAACACGCGGTCTGCGATTAGGCGTAATTAATCGGCCGAAGAAGAAGAATAAACATAAATGGGAGCAGCACTCTTATGATGATAAAACAGAGGGCGACGAACACGCGGAAAAAGTGTACGCTCACACACACACACACACACACACACACACACACACACACACACACCACACACACACCACACACACACGCCACACACACGCGCGCACACACACACACACACACACACACACACACACACACACACACACACACACACACACACACACACACCACACACACACACACACACCACACACACACACACACACACACACACACACACACACACACACACACACAACACACACACACACACACACACACCACACACACACACACACACACACACACACACACACACACACACACACACACACACACACACACACACACACACACACACACACACACACACACACACACACACACACACACACACACACACACACACACACACACACACACACACACACACACACACACACACACACACACACACACACACACACACACACACACACACACACACACACACACACACACACACACACACACACACACACACACACACACACACACACACACACACACACACACACACACACACACACACACACACACACACACACACACACACACACACACACACACACACACACACACACACACACACATATATATATATATATTGTCACGCTGCACGGCTGTTGGGCTTGGATGACCGTCCTGTCCCTTGCGCTACGCTAACCATCATCCATCTTTCTTGTAAATAAATCCATCCCATCCGTTACAATTTGGTGGAAGGTGCTGGGTACATCACACTGGACGACCGAGCTCTAATACCCCTTCGACGCAGCAAGCGTTTGGCCGGGCTACCACCGGGAGACGTCGACATGAGCGATTCGGACGGAGGCGACGTTCGCGAGGAAATCGCGGCAGAAAACATTCGCCTGAGGCAAGCCGGTTACTGGACGCCTCATCGAGAAGCACGCACATTCTCAGGCAAAGCGAATGAGGACGTCGAGGACTGGTAGAGACACTACGAGAGGGTGAGCCACCACAATGAATGGAGCGCGGCTGCGCAGCTCTCTAACGTTGTCTTTTTCTTTGCGGGAACTGCCCTCATGTGGTTCGACAATAATGAGGGCTTGCTCACAACTGGGGACAGCTTCGTCGAAGAGATAAAGAAATGCTTTGGCGATTCGCTTTCGAAAAAGAAAAAGGCTGAGCAGACACTTTCACGACGAGCGCAGTTATCCGGGAGAGACGTGTACCACCTATATTGAAAAAAATCCTGAAGCTTTGCGGAATTGGTGAACGCAAACATGTCGGACGAGGACAAGGTCGGACACCTACTCAAAGGAATTGCCGAAGATGTGTACAATTTTTTTATCTCTAAGGAAGACCTCACTACCCCGTCCGACTTTAGGCATCACTGTCGTACGTTCGAGCCTCTGAAGACACGTCGCATGAAGATACGTCCACACCAACATAGCAAGTGTGGACGTATCTGCCTCTAACGACCTGGCTGCTTTGGTCCGGCAAGTTATTAGAGACGAATTGGCTCATTTTCAAGGCCCAGATGCCAACCGCGTGTGCCACCAATGCTCCGTTGATGAGCGCTACTTGGAGGCGCCAGCGGCCTGGCCGCGACCTGCCTGCGGTGACCGCCCCGTTTCCGACAACGCCCATGCAGAGAACACCATGATCCAGCCCCAAGCAACGAGTTTTGAACGGCGACATGACAGACATCCTCAACGTGGGTCGTCTCCCGTCTACACTGCGTTGGAGGTTTGTACCCAACATCAATGAAAATCGCAGTCCACCTGTGTGCTACAGCTGCGGGGCTCAGGGACACATCGCGAGCTATTGCCGCCCTTGCCCACAGCGTGCTCCGCGAGATCGCGCGTATGCGGCCTCGCATGCAAGAAGCTACATCTCGGCAACCATTTGTCCCTTTCCTCTAGCCACATCGAGACTACACGTACATGCCAAAGAATGACTCCCCCGTGTCCGACCGCAGCCTGACTCCACCGCCGACTCGGACACGTCGATCGCCATCTCCACGTCGCCGCTCGCATACGCAGCCCCAGCTGGGAAAGTAGCTGGTGCGACCGATGGAGGTGAGGTCGCGGGACGGTCACTTTTTCAAATGCCTCCGTCTATCGCCATGGTGAAGAACAATGTGTGTGTTTGTGTCGATGGTGTTAATACTGTGGCTTTAGTAGATACTGGTGCTTCTGTGTCTGCGATGTGTCTTGCGTTCAAGAATCGCCTTGGACCGAAAGTGATGTTTGCTTGGGATGGAAATACCACGTTTCGCGGAGTTGGCGGTGAACTGTTACGTCCTGTGGGAGTATGTTCCGTTGTGATATCCGTTGGTGGAAAGGCATTTCGAACGTAATTTATTGTACTAGCACGCGCCACGCATGACATAATTCTTGGTATTGACTTTTTACGGGAGTGTAGAGCAACATTAGACTGCAGGGCTGGTGAAATGTCACTCAGCAGCGATACCAGACCACCCGCGCTAGACGACATTCCATCCGATCGTCAAGAAGTATTTTCCGTTTCCACTGATGTACTTTTGCCTGCGCAGACGGCAATGTTCATCCCTGTGACCTCGTCGCGCGTCCGTACTGGTTCCTGCTGTGGATTAATTGAAGCTGAATACATCAACACTCTAAAGAAGAATGTACTTGTCCCTCAGTCACTAGGAGCATGATAAATAAGTCGCTCCCCTCTTCCCACCAACACGCGCTCCAAGAGCTCCTTGCCCGCTATGCGCCAATGTTTGACTTTGCTCAAGAGCATCTGCAGTCACCACCGCACTCCCGTGTACAGCACCGCATCAATACTGGAACAGCGTCGCCAATGCGACAGAAACCATACCGCGTCTCTCCTGCCGAGCGCAAAGTGATCGCCGAGCAAGTTACAGACATGCTACAGAAAGGCGTCATCCAGGAGTCCAATAGTCCCTGGGCGGCTCCAGTCATATTGGTCAAGAAGAAAGACGATTCGTGGAGATCCTGCGTCGACTACAGACGCCTAAACGCAGTAACGAAGAAGGATGTGTATCCTCTGCCACGTATAGATGACGCCATTGACTGTTTACATTCTGCCTCGTACTTCTCCTCTGTCGATCTGCGCTCAGGCTACTGGCAAATACCGATGCACCCACCAGACAAGGAGAAGACTGCCTTCGTAACGCCAGACGGACTCTTCAAGTATAACGTAATGCCTTTGGGTTTGTGTAATGCTCCGGCGACATTCGAGCGATTCATGGACACCATCCTGCGGGGACTTCGATGGGAAATCTGTATGTGTTACCTGGACGACGTTGTCATTTACGGCAAGACATTCCACGAGCTCAACCAACGAGTCGAAGTTGTGCTTGACTGCATACGGCGAGCGGGACTGATCCTAAACTCCAAAAAGTGCCACTTTGGCGAACGTCAAACGCTTGTTCTGGGTTTCCTCGTCGACAAAGAAGGCATCCGCCCAGACCCCCAGAAGCTTGCGGCAGTTCGTGGCTTCAAACAGCCGAAGACGGTGAAAGACCTCCGCAGCTTCCTGGGACTATGTTCTTACTTTCGCCGTTTCATTAAGGACTTTGCACGCCTAGCTCATCCGCTCACGTCACTCCTTTACAAGGACTCACCGTTTAGGTGGACTACTGAATGTGAGTCTGCATTCAGTCAACTAAAATTTCTGCTCACCTCAGCTCCAATTTTGCGCCACTTTGACCCAGAGGCCCCAACTGAGCTTCATACCGATGCTAGTGGTCTGGGTGTTGGAGCTGTACTCGTACAGATACATAGCGGACGCCAACAAGTCATCGCCTACGCAAGCCGTACTCTTACGAAGGCTGAGCGGAATTACACCGTAACAGAAATGGAATGCCTTGCGGTAGTCTTCGCCACCTACAAGTTTCGACCATACTTGTACGGCCGCCATTTCACGATTGTGACAGACCACCATTCTCTTTGCTGGTTGGTTGAACTACGCGATCCATCTAGCCGATTAGCTCGGTGGTCATTACGGCTTCAGGAATACGACTTTTCTATCACTTACAAGAGTGGTCGCTGTCACACCGATGCTGACTGTTTATCTCGCCTTCCGTCAGCAAGCACGCGAGATATGGACGATGACTTAGAGGAATACCTCCTTGCCATCTCCGCAGAGTTTCCTGATGCCACCGCCTTCAAGCGTGAGCAACAGCATGACCCTTCTATTCGAGCTATTCTTGATGCCGCTCGGTCACCTGCACGCGGCTTACCTTTCATTATTTTCGAAGGTTTATTGTATAAGAAGAATTATTCTGCTGAAGGCGCTCCACTTCTGCTCGTGGTTCCCCAGACGTTCAGGCCTATCATACTTCACGCCATGCACGATGACATTACGTCAGGCCACCTTGGCTTTGCTCGGACACTTCACCGACTGCGTCAGCGTTTCTATTGGCCCAAGCTCTGGAAGACAGTGAAGCAGTTCGTTTCCAGCTTGCCATTTGCCAACGCCATAAGCAGTCAACGACGCCTCCTGCGGGTGCCTTGCAGCCAGTTAAACCGCCGACCGTGCCATTTGAAAAAGTTGGTGTCGACTTGCTAGGTCCCTTCCCCAAGTCTACTTCTGGTCGTCGCTGGATTATTGTGTGAGTGGACTATTTGACCCGGTACACTGAGACGGCGGCGCTCGCTTCGGCTACAGCAGCAGACGTTTCATCGTTCCTGCTGTACTCCGTCATTCTCCGCCATGGTGCTCCACGCGTTGTGATTAGTGATCGTGGACGGCAGTTTACTGCGGACGTTGTTGAAGAACTACTACGTCTTTGTGGATCTGATTACCGGCATTCGACCCCTTACCATCCGCAAACAAACGGACTCACTGAGTGCATGAATCGTACACTGACCAACATGCTTGCCATGTATGTCTCCACCGATCACACAAACTGGGATTCAATCTTACTATTTGTTACGTACGCTTACAACACTGCCACGCACGAAGTCACTGGCTATGCGCCTTTCTTTCTTCTCTATGCTCGCAACCCCCAAAGCTTTATCGACACCATCCTTCCCTGGTCCCCACATGATGACTACTCATTAAGCCAGACTTTATGACGTGCCGAAGAAGCGCGTCGACTGGCCCGCCTCAGGACTCTCTCCTCTCAAGATCGTGCCAAGACTCGTTATGACGCTCGAGATATGCTCGTCACATATGCTCCTGGGGACTTTGTTTTGCTTTGGACACCTGTGCGGAAAAAGGGGGGCTGTGCACGAAGTTTCTGTCTCGATACACTGGCCTATACGTTATACTGAAACGACTGAGTGACGTGACCTACGTAATCGCAAGAGTGACTTCGCACAACCGGCGGTCACGTAACACGCAAGTCGTGCACGTCGCCCGACTCAAACTGTACCACCATTGGGCTATGTAACTCGCTCGGCGAGCTTCGTCTGCCCCGGAGAAATTGTCGCGCTGCACGGCGCACCCGAAGGAAGAGGAAGTAGAAGGGTGCGCGAGGAGCTGGCCGCTGCCTGTTGGGCTTGGATGACCGTCCTGTCCCTTGCGCTACGCTATCCATCCATCAGTCTTGTAAATAAATCCATCCTATTCGTTGCAATATATATATATATATATATATATATATATATATATGTGTGTGTGTGTGTGTGTGTGTGTGTGTGTGTGTGTGTGTGTGTGTGTGTGTGTGTGTGAGCGCGTACACTTTTACCGCGTGTTCGCCGCCCTCTGTCTTTTATACATACAGTCGCTCTTCGCTCCCTTCTTTGCTATCCTTTGATTTTATCTGTACTAGTCAGTATAAACGATTATTGAAAAGTTGCACAAAATTCTTTCGCTTCACTGAAACGAACACAGTGTGTGCGGAGTTTGTCTTAACCACGCAAATCACACCCAAGGGACTCGCCTATTAGTGTATACGTTGGTGTACGTATATATAACCACTTGTCGCCAACAGATATTTAACCCAAGGAAAGCATAACAAAAATTATTCCTTGTAATTTATATCATATATATATATATATATATATATATATATATATAATGTATATGAACGAGCAGAAAGGGAAACGAGGGGCCCGATTTTTATTAATGATATAAGAAGCCACCAAACATAGCCACCAAGGACAACATACGGGAAATTACGTGCGCTTACTAATTGAAGTAATAAAATGATAAATCAATGGAAATAGATGAAAAAACAACTGGCCGTAGGTGGGGAGCAATCCCACGTCTTCGCATTATACGCGTGCGATGCTCTTACCATTGAGCTACCGCGGCGCCGTTTTCCCATCCACTTTCTGGGGTACTTATGCTTTACTATACTACAAGGAACCCTAGGAGTGTCAGCCAGCGCCACCATTCCCCTATGTTGTTCTTGGTGTCTATGTTTGTTGGCTTCTTATGATATATATATATATATATATATATATATATATATATATATATATATATATATATATATCACTGCGCGACAACATATACACCCTATGCTGCAGCACTCTCTTCTCCGCCGGCATTGAGCCTCTATGTTCTAATATGCGCTGCACAGTTTTAACACTGAAAGGACATCAAAATTTTTAAAAATGTAGGGCTCTCAATTTGATCTCGAGGTAATCATTACATCACGGTGGCTCAGTGGCTATAGCGTTCTACTGCAGAGGTTCCGGGTTCGACCCTCGGCAGTAGCGGCCACGTGCGTACGGCAATAAAGAAGGCCGTGTATCACGCTTAGGGTTGTAGTACGTTAAGAACGATGAAGCACGAGGTGGTCAAAATTACTCCATCACGGCGCTTCTCATAGGCCACCGTGCGTCTTCGCAGGAACGTTGAACACCCCCCCCCCCCCCCCAATTTAGTTTCAAATGTCGAGACGTGAAACACAGTTTGATCGGTGAACGGCACACATTTTTATCGGCATGCGTAAAGCACGCCCACGTGGCCCCGTCGAACGCGCCCTTGCTCAACTTTCTGGGGAAGTCGGCGGAAGAAGATTGCAGCGGCGACACATGCGTGCGAGAAAATTTCACTAGCGTCCCGATGGCCGATCGACTCCCCGACACGTGCGCCTTTATAAGGCCACAACGCCATACCGCGCTTTCTATTTATACCGGTATCGTTTTCTGTTCTGTTTCTGCAACAAGTTGCTTGCTGTCGAGAGAGTGAGGCTGAATACACCTCGGCTACACCATGCCTTCCTCATCTGCATAAAGATAATTTATAAAGTTATAACAAATTTATCGATCACAAATCTGTCGCCAATGTTACCGGCAAATCCTGTATTGGCATCATTTTGTAATTTCTATTATCTTTACGGCAGCCAATGCTAAGTATATAATAACTGCGTGATGTAAATACATAATAACATAACTACGCGATGTGAATGCGTGTAACATAACGTTACCTTATAGAGTGGTTGCCCGTATTAGCTTCAGTGGGAGAAGTAAAAATGGACGGAGAGTGGACCCCACGACACGAGTGCAGATACAAAAGTGCAGGTTTGTTTAGGAAGAATTAGTTACATAAAAAGAGTAAATAAAAATAACAATAAACGCGAAAGTATATAGCACATATGGTTTTCAGTGGATGGTCGCAAGTTGCTCTACATAGGCGTAAAAACATGGTGACTATTTTCTGGTGAAAATAAATAATTAAGAGAGTGACTGCTCCTCGTATATGCATCAAAAAAGTAAAGTTCTTTGTCTTGTAGTGATTATGAGGTCTGGCTCACACACAGTTCTTTTGTCGGTCGTGGTGCTGTCTTAAGTGCATACAGTGAGGAAACTGACAATCTGCCCCACGGAGACCGGTTCACATGTTAAGCGAACGGAGTGCACCACACTCCTAACGCAGACGAGGCGAATCTGGTAACATGTTTTGCCGAGCAAAGATTTGCCTGCTCAGACTTTCTTAACGCACTTGTGGACTGTCGGGCCTTCCTTAACGCCTTTATTTCTGGCGCAAATATGCTGGTTTAATGAATGAGGTAATGTTTATTAAGTGCACATGAAGAGAAAAAAATAATAATAATAGGGGGGTTTGCTAGTCTGAAAGCTGCACTGTGTGCTAAGGGGTGGGGGGGGGGGGAGGAAGGGTACTCTGTAATGGCGGACATCAGAATAACTTCGACAATTTGGTTTCTTTGGCGCCCGCCTAAAGCTGGGTGCACATGTGTTCATTCTTTGCAGCCTCAATTGACTGCCACCCGCCGCGAATTAAAATAAGTCGCCGTTTCGCCCAAAAGGCGAAGCACTGACAACAATCATCGAAGCATAGACAATCGCACGAAGTAGGGTCCATGGTATTACAGGCTGCATAAATTGCATTAAGCAGGTGCTTGATAACTGCACCCACCTGGTGTCACGAGTCAAAATACAAACTTTAACACATTTTTCACTCGATGATCAAGAGCACCCGCTGTCACAACACGGGCGCATTGAGCACTGCCGGCCGCGAGGAGCGAGCGCTTAGTGCCGCCGCTCGCCTTTCCATTTCGACTGTGCCATGTCTTCGAGGCGCAGATTACGTGACCTTCAACGATAGGTGTGTGAGAAGACAGCACGCACGAAGCCCCCAGCCATCTCGGCTCGCCCTGAGCCTTAGCACGCGCGACTCCATAGCGCGGGAATATCGCGCGCATCAAGCCATCCTCCTCCTGCTCGGCTCACCTTCGCACGCGTGCCCTTGCACCTGCAGCACGCAGCGCGCGGACCGCTCAGTCTCCTCGCACTTAACTGGACTGGACGGAACCTCACGGCAACGGCGACGGCGATATATCAGCTTGTAGTGTCCATATATAATGCTATTGCAATCAAAAAATAAAGAAAGCATGTTGGCGCTTCATTTTGTATAGTATAAGAATTGTAGCCAAGAAGATGCACACTCCGAAGCTGCAAAGCCTACAGACTGTCGCGTCATCCAGCTTGTGCTTTGTGCATGCCTATACGAGTGTTTTGAGAACCTTCTTTACATAATTAACTTATTTTTTCCGCACAAAATTAACGAAGTAGCGTATTGAAATAGTAATTTACGAGTCAAAACTTACATAATATGTGCCTTAGGTGCTCCTTTACCGTTATCATGCTACTTGTGTTCATCATAACTAGATACGCGATTGAAATTGCTCGTTTCCAACTGATTTGTCCTCACGATGATAGTAAGCATGTGAAATTGAATCACAGCAGACATTTGGTGTCATTTTTTGCATTACTAGAAGAAAACTATGTATACAATTTTGTCCAGTACGTTGCGCAAGAAAACTCGAATTAATCGCTATAATTATTTGGACCCAAGATATTGTGTGTCGGGGTGTTCCGATTTTTATTCTGAAAAGTTAAGGAACACCGCACTTGTTGTCCAATAACTACCACGAACTGGATGCAACTCTTAACACAGCCAGCCTGCCAGTGGACGAGAAAAAAAAGAATGCTTGACTTCTCAAGCTCGGGCGCCACTGTTTCAATTCAGTTTATTTCCATTCAATTTATTTCACTTTCTATCGAATGCGAAATTAATAATAATAACAGTAATAATAACATGTTGCTGAAGTCGATAACAAAAATGTCACAGTTTCGCCCTAAGGGCGAAGCAATGAATGCGATAGCAACACAGCAATGTCATACGAAGTAAGGTGAGCGGCCTTGGTAGGAATATGAATTGTAGTAAACATGAGCTGATTAAGTAAGCAGGTGTGCTGCGGCGTAAGTAGACCGACATGAAGAGAGACTCGATGACCACGAGAAGGCGCGTGTGAAACGGTGGTGTTGATGAGAAGCGCTTACCGTGGGCAGCGCGTGCGAAGGGACACACCTGTAGTGCTGCACTGCCGATCTGGGCAGCATTGCATGTGTAGCGTGCGTTGGAAAATGTGGCCCGACTATTACTAACTGAATGAACAAGCGTGGTGTGAGCGCGCACAAACATGAATAGATCACACTGAATGACTGCAGCCAACGACTGTCAAAACGCTGGCAGCGAGCGCATACGCCACGCAGCGGGCGAAGGTACGTGCGGTCTATCGCTTCAACGGAAACTGAGCGGCGAATGCACGGCGCATAAAGGTCAGAGCCGTGGGGAGACAAGAGACGGTGCGGTCGAACGAACGACGAGCGCGGTTGTTGGCAGCGTAGAAGTGCGCCCCCCCCCCCCCCCCCGCTCCCTCCGGCGCTGGCTTCCCGCTTCCTTGCTTGCGCGTGGGAGAGATAAGAGACTGTGCGGACGAGCGACGAGCGCTGTTGTTGGCAGAGAAGTGCCCCCCCCCCCCCCCTGCTCCCTCCGGCGCTGGCTTTCCGCTTCCTTGCTTGCGCGTGGGAGATTGAGTGCGTTCGCTCTCCGTGATAGCGCGCGTCCCCGCACGCTTCCGCTGGGGCATACGGCGCGCGGCGAAGATTTTATCTATACGGAACCTCACGGCGACGGCGACGGCCGACGGCAGAAATCCGGTTGCAGTGTCCATATAATTGCTATCGAAATAATAACAAAAAGCCACTAAAGGATTCCACAGGGTCCGCGGTCCTACATGGCGACTGGCGACATACGAAGTAACTGTCTTGACGCATTTTGATACTGGTGAGCGCCGGCAACACAGAGCCAAGAAATATGAAGTGAAGAATAGGGACAGGTCTACAGGTCTCGCAAAAATATTGTGCTAAAGAGCGGTTGAACAAAGCAATGCTGCAATTAGCGTATTATTCACACCGAACACCCAGAAATACAAACCGCAAAGCTACATCGGATCACTGAAGAAAAAGAAACACATAAATGAATAAAAATGCCGAGAGGCTGCAGTACTCGACGTACTCGACGGATAAGTAAGCAAAGAAATTGGCTAATTGACATTCCAGTGCATCCTGGATATCCGACGGATCTTGTTAGCGATGATTGAAACAGGGAAAAGACAGCGAAAAATTCTGTTTTTCATACTTTAGACCCCATTTTGTCCTTACTTGTTCGCTTTCTTGAAACGCAACCTATAGTACCCACAGCGTGTAGACAAAACAAGAAACGACACCTTTTTAACAGCTTTTTAATTCTGACACATGTTACCTGTGTTTTTTTTTTTTTACATTCTGTCCATTCGGCATGGGCGCGCCGAATGTAATTGAGCTTTCGTGGTGTTGTATGGCCTGTTCCGGACGACGCACGAAGGGAACAAAAATACGAATCACCGAGAGAGAGGTTGAATGACACTCGCCACGCGCTAGAAGAACACTACACCTACATATACGCGCGTGCAAGCAAGAAAATAAGACCGCAAGACAGTAGTAAGCGTATACGAAGGCCAGGCAAAGCAAGTACGCATGCACACACGAGCACGCACACGCAACCTCACCCAAACTAACGCGCATGCAGGAAAATGAGAACGCAAGAAAATAGGCGTGATGAAGAATAAATAAAACATGCAAAGACACACACGCAGACACCCGCACGTGCGCGCCCGCACACGCACAAGCACACACACACACACACACACACACATGCACGCGCACGCTCGCGCGCACACACACACGTTTGTGCTCTATGAGACCAATCTGTACACGCGCGAGGCCTTCTTATCGTGTGCTGAGGAGGATGGTGCGACCGGTTTCCAACGTGTGCTTATCAGCACAGCATTTATATCAGTTACCTTGCGAGCAGCGTCCACCGTGCTATTGCTTTGTACTGTTTTTGTAGCGTGAGCTACACTGGCCGAGGTTGAGCAGTTTCGCATGGCTCCTGGAGAGCCGTGCTGCGCATGCGTGAGGAGCAGTGACGTCACACGGCAAACAGCTGGCGCTCCGGAGCCGCCGCCATCGCGCGCGCCTCGCCGGTCTGCGCATTCCAGAGGAGTGACGTCATAGCCGCGGCAGACGCACTGGCGCCGGCGCGTGCCCAGCTGTGCGCCTGCGTAGCGCAGTAGCCAAGTCTGACGCTGCGCCGGAGCCGCTTGATAGCGCTTCTCATATTGTGCGCATGCGCAGAGGTATCAGCGTTTGCCAGTGTGGTATAGCCATGGAGAAGGAGAGCAAAACTGCTGCTCAGTGGCGCAGAAGAGCGGAGAAGCTTAACTCATCGGATCCCGAAGTAGTTGCCTGGCAATTAGCGGTTGACCGTAGGAAGAACGAACAGCTGAAGGCTAAACGTGCTGCGGAGATAGCGGAGCAAAGGGAGGAACGTCTAGCAAAGCGACGTCGCCAGGAGGCTGAGCGACGTGCCCGACCATCTCAGCAGCAGCAACAACAAGACGCCGTCGATGACGTCAAGGCGTATACCGTGTGTGGGTCATTGAAGCAGCAGTAAGCATGATAATCAAGCTAATCCCAGACAACCAGGAAAGCTAAGAATAACCAGCTGAACCTTAGCTCACGCTACGTATATCCTGGCATAGTCGAGCTACGCCACTGCTAGTTTTTTTGGTCGAATACGTCTACAGTAGCTTATCACAAGCAACGTGTACGGCACTAATAACTTTCGTATTAGCCGAAATTGCTAGAATAAACTTTCATGCTTCACTGCCGACACATCATGTACACCCGTGAGTAAAAGTATATGGACCACAGGGTTGCCGAAAAAAAACTGAATTTCTTCGTAATTAACAAGCATAAACTGGAATTGACGAGTACACTGAAAAGTTCCCAATGCCAAGTTTGGGCTGCAGTCCTCAATTTCAAGGTGTGTTCACAGGCAGATGCGCTTTATCGCACAACCCCTGGTCCGTTTTTTTTTTTCTTTTTTTTTTTGCTCACAGGTGTACCTATGCAATCCTAAGCATCTCTACTTTTGAAAATGTCCTACTGGATAATATTTCTCCAACGTTTTTTAGTTTTTCCTCCCGTATTCGTCGTTCCACCAGAACCACTTTTGCTATTTTTGATTTCTGACATTTCGCTCATTTTCTTATCTTGGAAACCATCTCAGCCATCTCTTTTGAAGTCAGCTGCGCTGTCGGCGACCTTCAGTGTTCCTCATTTACACTCGTTTTGATATGGGCATCAAATATATGATATGGCTTCTGAATCTTCAACGCATTCGGTGCCCTATGAGGACATAGGAAGCCTGAAAAACGCGGGCATACAGCCCAGGCATCTCTCAAACGCGCAAAAACAAGCCCGAGCGTCTGTCGGTCGCAGTCGGCGCACTTAACCAGAATCACTTCGTTGGGCTCTGCGAACTCCTGAACAGCGTGCAGCTTCTATAGAAGGACGACAATGGTGTCCGGCAAATAACGAAGACTCCAGAGACGATTAAACGATGGGGTCGAGTGATGAAACATCTCAAAGCAAAACGAGAGCAATAAAAAACTCTGTAGTCAAAAGCTCCGGATTGATTTTGACCGACTTAGGTTGCTTAAGTTGCGCCTAGATTTGAGTTCAGCTGCGTCGTCACATGACGGTCCCCGCGTAATGTGCTCACCGAGGCCGGGAACCGACTCGATATTGTCCACAGCAGCGTGCGCTAGTGCCACTGAGTCACCTCTGCCAGGCGCACTACAGAAGCATAATCAGCTTCGACAATACACCGCTCAATTACCTCTCATTGATTTAAGAGCTCTTAACATTTCTATGTTAAATTTTCTATAGTAAAACACTGCGCTTCATGTGCCAATCTTTCAGCGTTGTGCACGTTCCTCTGAAACAGGAACGAAAGCTCGTTCCTCGTTCCTTCACAATATCGAAACGAGTTCCCGTTACAAGTTCCTTTAATGCGAAAGGAACGTGTTCCAGTTACACTTCGAAAATTGGAACATGGCCTTACATTAACGTTACATTTTATGATTCTTTAATTAAAATATAGTGTCGGGAAATGCTGAGGCGAAATAAAATGAGCAATTTAAAACTCACATCTAACTATGTCTATTATACGAATTTGAACTCCGCCGGCAGCAGATTATCTGGACGTAAAAAGAATCCAAAGAAACGTTCCCATAAGAATTTTATTGCGATAGCAATTATATGGACACTTCAACCGGATTTCTGTCGTCGGCGTCGCCGTCGCCGTGAGTTTCCGTATAGATTCCAAGGGCGGTAAAATCGTCGCCGGGCGCCGTATGCGCGAGTGAAAGCGCGCGGCGGACGCGCGCTATCACGGAGAGCGAACGCACGGCGGAAAGCAAACGCGACCGTCGCGCGAAAGGCCGTGGGGGTATGGGAGTAGGGAGGCGGGGCGACGCTGTGCTACGGCACCAAATGCGTATCTTGCAACCGTGCGCAAGGGGAACTAGCAACGCAATCTCCCACGCGAAAGCAAGAAAGCGGGAAAGCAGCGCGGGAGGGAGGGGGGGGGGAGCAGCTTCTACTCTTCTAATAAATACGCTTGCACTGGCTGTGGTGGCGGTCGCCCGCACCGTCTCTTATCTCCACACGGCTCTAACCTTTGTATGCGCTGTGCATTGGCCGCTCAGTTTCCGTTGAAGCGATAGACCGCACGATTCTTCGCACGCTGCGGCGGCTGCGCTTGCTGCCAGCGTTTTGACAATCGTTGTCTGCGGTCATTCAGTGTGATCTATTCATGTTTGCTTGTGCGCGATGACACCACGCTTGTCAATTCAGTTAGAAAGCGAATGTGTCCAAGTTTATGCAGCCGTTAAAACTACTATCCCTACTCCGAATAGCTGTCTGCTAATTTGCTATCGCAATTGATGCTTCGCCTTTCGGGCGAAACTGCGACATTTTTTTTCAGGGAGCACGGGACATATACGCCCGACATGTCTAACTGCAAGTTCGGTGCTCGTCTATTACAAGTGCACCGTATATGGCACTTTCCAATTCTGTCTTCAAATGCGCAGTCAGGATAATGCGCTTCAGATGTGCAAATAGAAAGTTACTCACATGCACCGTATAATTAAATATCTTGCACAAGAAACCACATCGAAAGAAACAATACATAGGCGTTTAATGAATGCTTATTCAATATTGCAGTACGAGTGGGAAAAAGAAATGTCCGGAATACATATTCGCAACTTAGTTAAGTCCCTTGTTTGAACTCAGCAAGAGTTGCATTTCGATGTTGGTGCCTGACAGACGAACCTATTTTTCAAGCGAAGCTTGTATTGCCTCACAAGCATAGGCGGTGGTGGTGGTGTCAAGCTAAAACCCTATCAAAACGTGTCGAAAACTCGCGCCTTGTTCCCTTGGTATTTGCCAAAATTGGCATGGAAGGGTACGAATGTATGACTAACATGACTGATATAGGTCATGACATCAATAACATCACATTCTCGTCAATTACGTCACAATTAACGATAATAAAATCACGTGTGGCGCATACCCGCATTAGATATGCGCGTATGAGCCAGGGACAAGAAAGAAAGAAAGAAAGAAAGAAAGAAAGAAAGAAAGAAAGAAAGAAAGAAATCACGTGGGGCTCATACCGGGGCCGCACATTTCAGCTCCGCTCCCAGAGCAGAGCTGGTGCGGGAAAGCTGTGCGGGGCGCCAGATCACGTGGCGTGCTCGACCAATCAGGGTCGTTTGGTGTGTCACGGGGGGGGGGGGGAGGGAAGGGGCTTGGCGCGCGCTCCGCCGGGCTTCCCTCGCCTCAGATCAGTTTCGGCGTCCGGATGGGAGGGCCGCGCGTGGTGCGTTCCAACGAGGAGCAGGCTGCGTTTGAGCGATGGCGCCGCGAACTCGCTCGGGAAAGGGCTCGTCGTCTACCGGCCGATTTTAGCGAGAGGGCTCCCGAAGCCCAGGCGAAAGGTCAGCGAAGACCCGCGGACCCCGAGTCGCGGAAGCGCGATGTTGAGGCTAAACGTCAGTGAAGAGCCGCCGACCCTGAGTTTAGGGCAAACGAAGCAGAGCGCCTGAGACAGCGTGGTCTTGCCACAAGCTTCGCTTACCCCCATTTGCTCGACAGGAGGGCTGGTGATTTTCTCGTCAGAATTGGAAACTTCCCATTAACATATTTATATATATAAGAATGCCGAGAAAGTATCTGTTTAGTTTTGAACCGACGAAATGCCATGTGAGTAAAGTAAGGAGGACGCATTGAACACGAGGCTGCTGAAGGTCTCTATTCTTATTGCCTGATTCTGGAGATGCTGTATGGTTGATAAATGAGTAACATACGCGCTTCCCCGTGAGGAGATGTAATAGACGATATTGCTATAAAAAGCGTAATAAACGACAACTAAATTTTAAAACGAAAGAAAGGATGCACTTTTTTAGTAAAATTCGAATGGCATATGCTGCTTTTCGCGTAATCAGTGACACACATGGGTTAAACTTTAAATGTTCATCTAGTTTGATGCCGAGAAACAATGCACTTGAATTAGCTTGAATTCAAGTATCGCCCACGTAGACAAACGGATTGTTAGGAATAATTCATTTATTTGACGAAAATATGAAGATGCTAAATTTTTTGCATTTATGTTTAATTTATTCTTGTTAAGCCAGTCAACAACATTTATCAAGTCGGTATTCAGTTTAAACAACATCGAGTCGACTTCTTTATCTGCGGTTGTTATAGCGGTATCGTCCGCATAAAGTATACACGAAGAATGTACAACATTTTGCGGAAGATCATTGATGTAAATCATAAATAAAAGCTGGCCCAGTATTAACCCCTGCGGGACGCCGATGTTGATGGTTCGGCGGTTAAAATAGGTACCAGATACACATACTATTTGTTCACAATCAAACAAATAACTACGAATTAGTTCTAATGGGGGCCCAGATACACCGATTGACTGCAGTTTCTGAAATAAAATGTAGCGCATAATCGAATCAAAAGCTTTTGAAAGGTCAATAAATACACCACCAACGACATCACCGGTGTCAACGGCAGGTTTAATTTTGTATGTTAGTGATATTAGAGCTAATTTGGTTCAGTATCCTAATCTGAAACCATACTGGTTATTGGAAAGAATACAAAACTTGTACAGATAAGTTCTTAAACAAAACGTTTTTTCTATGAAATTACTGAAAAAAATGAAAGAATCACTATGGGGCGGTAACTATTGATTAATCGCTTGTCGCCTTTCTTAAAGATGAGAATAATTTTCGCTTTTTTTCAGCGCTGTTGAGAAGAACCTAGTTTGAAATACAAAATTGATGATGTGACAGAAAGCATCACAGATAGAATGCGCTATCATTTTTATGGTGGCTGCATAAAAAATGATCAAGACCAGCCTTGTATTCTTAATACTAATAATAACGGTGTAGGCTTCTTTAGATGAAGCCGGATAAAGAAGGAACGAATGTGGTAATCGCGAGCATGGGCAGTCGAGGGGTGCTCTCGACTTGGGTGGATCAATGCCGAATAAGTCAATGAAAGCATTCGCGATATCAGATGGGTTTTCAATCGCATGGTTTAGCAAGTGAATGAATGTTATCTCTGAATGCGTAGTAATTCTGCCAAGGAAGGAATTTACAATTTTCCACTTGCTGTCATTCCCGGCCATAACCGCTGTGGTTAAGCGCTTATTTGCCTAACCACAGTGTTTAGGATGTAACATTGCGTGGTGGTTGGCCGTGTTGAATGTGGCATCTGGCATTTTCACGTGATATGGTAATGCGTAAAACACAGGTCAGAATTGCTTCTCGTTAGTGTCAATTGTAACATTGAATTTAACATTTTCTGCAGATTGTATTTTTTTAGATTTCGCCAAGGGCTTTGATAAAGTTAATCACTCCTGACTGTTACATAAACTGAATGCGTTAAATATCGACCCGCAAGTACTTGATTGGATTCGCGAATTTCTTTCCTGTCGTGTCCAGCATGTTCCAGCTAACGGCTCCGATTCTCCATTGGCTCCAGTCGGTTCCGGTGTACCTCAAGGGTCAGTCCTTGGACCCCTTTTATTTCTCATTTATATCAATGATCTAACTGCTAATATTTCTTCCCAAGCTTGTTTATTCGCCGACGACTGTGACATTTACTGGAAAATAGCCAACGCTTCCGACGTAACATCACTTCAGAACGATCTAAATATCGTGACAGAGTGGTGCCACACGTGGCATATGGAATTGAACTTTGCTAAATGCAAAAGCATGCGCGTAACTAGGCGTGATGTTATCTCTCCGTCCTACTTTCTTAACAACAACTCCCTGCAAATCACAGCTTCCTATCGCTATCTTGGTGTTTACATATGCAGTGACTTATCATGGAAACATCACGTTGATTATTTAATAGCTAAAGCGAACCAAACTTTAGGTTACTTAAAAAGAAACTTTTACCTTGCCCCGCTGTCACTAAAACTGTTACTTTATACAACTTACGTTCGGCCCCAGCTAGAATACGCCTCGTCTGTGTGGGATCCGCATCACTCTACATTGATACAGGGCATAGAGGCAGTGCAAAATCGCTCCGCTCGCTTTATTTCAGCTAATTACAATCGCAGTGCCAGCGTCACAGAAATGAAAGCTACTCTTGGTCTTCCTTCCCTGGCCAACCGTAGCAAGCAGTCACGCATTTGTCTTTTTCACAAAATGTACTACCACAACCCCGCTCTTCGATCCTTGTTCATCCTACCAGCACCATTTCGCTCACACCGGCTTGATCATCCCCATAAGGTTAAGATACCGTATTTTTCAACTACTGCAGGCTCGCAATCTTTTGTCCCTAGAACCGCAAGGGACTGGAACCACTTGCCTGCCTTCATAACGGACATAGCTGATTCAACTGCCTTTAAAAATGCGCTATCAAGCTTATTGTAGTACCACACATTACGTTCTTGTGTGCTTTATGTCAGTATGTAATTATTCGGTCTAATGCTTCGTATATGCTGTATATGTTTTGTATAATTATGTGTAACGCTTCTATCTTTATGTTATCTTTGTTATTATTTTTGTGTTTGTTCACTTTGTATGCCCCTCTCCTCTGTAATGTATTTATACCCTGAGGGTACTGAAAATAAATAAATAAATACATAAATTGCCTCGAAATATGACTGCAAGAATACAACTAAACTACTTCCAAACTGTTCCACATGCACCTGACTTCACATACAGGATGAATATGCTGACTAATAACTTTCAAGCCAATTTTTAAAAGGATGGAAAAGAACGTACGAGAAAATGCATCTTAGGAAAATGTATATAGACAAACTGTCCACGTTTTAGCGTTCTGAATGTTGCACTATGTCATTATTCCATAAAAAAAGATTTTATTTATTAATTCGTTTTCTTTAGTGAACCACCTCATGCCTTTGGATTTTGTGTGTACTTGCTATTCTGCTGCACATCCGAACTTACAACATTGCGCCATGCGCCCGCCACACTCTTCCATAAGCAGCAAGGGTACTGTGCTAAGCGTGACGTACAATGTGCCCAATTTCCTACGTCACAGAATGACATTCTTACATCCCGCGCAGAAAACGTCGTCCGTTCTCGCGCTCTAATTGCCAAATTGGGAAACTCGGAAGCTTAAAGAACAAATTTACGAACGATAAGCGCGTACCATTAGGAAATTTCAAATGTCAGTGTTCCATCTTCCCGAAAGCAAGTAGACTCGCATAACCGCTTTTTATTTATTTATTTATTCGTTCTTTTTAATTATTGTTTTTGTCAATTTACGACGCATATTCATGGGAATCATTAAGTTCGCAACTGCGCACGTTCGAATGGGAACGAAGTCGTTTTCTCTGTAGAATTCGAGGCGTACGTAGCTCTCTTCACCGCAGGCTGCGCTTTGAATGGGTGAGGATAACGACGTGCCTCTCGCCTCTCAGCAAGCGTCGACCGAGTGATTCTCGCGCCGCTCCTTTCGGGGACGTGAAGTCTCGTGGCGGCCCGTAATCACTCACGCCCCACAGTGGGTCTCACTCTATTGAATCATTAACGCAACTATACGATACGCGCAATCGGCGTCGCCGGCCACGACAGCTGTATAGCGTCTCGTGGGCACCACCTGGCGCCCAGATGTCGATTACGCGTACATTCGCGTGGCGGCGCATGTGATTTCGTGCGGTGAGCCTCGTGTGTCAAGTTCACGGACGCAGACAAAACATGTCTACGTGCCATCCACCGTTATTTATTTACTTACTTTCACGCGAGGCCTATACATGTGCGAAGTGCGGCTAAAGGTGCAAGAGGAAGAGCTCGCTTTCTGTAATACGGAAGCGAAGACAAAGAGAAGTCGGTCGCCCAGAGTGGTCTTTCGTGAATGCCGTCAATTCATTCGACTCTCCGTGTTCCTCTGGCCACTTCATCGTCGAAGCCTCAAAGAATGAGGGCGGCGTCTAGCGGCACGATGAACAAAGCCCACCCCCAACGCATGTTGCAGCATCAATGCGTCCTCGTGGAGCACCGCACCGCTTTGTTCAGGACACACGAGCGTCTTGTTTGGCCGCATGGTCTCCTCCTTGTTACGTATACAGTTCAAATCAAACTGTGCGTGCCTTTCCTCGGGGCACCAACCTATGCGTAAACTGTTCGGCACGTCGCCGCAACGTGACTGCTGACCGAGCGCCGCTGCCGAGACGATGGCGTGCTTCGTTGTGTTCGCCGACCTTTTCAAGGCCGTCACTTCCCTTCCCCCGCCCCAATTAAAGGTGTGTTTTTGTTGAGTCAGCACGACGCTGACGTACCTCCGATGCTTTTCGTGGTATAGTATGAACACGCCCAGAAGCATCCAAAGTTTTAAAGTACGAAACACGCAGCGAATAATTACTTATTGTGAAACACCAAACCTAGGGAAGCCTTAGGTGTCATGCAGACACTACAGCGGTAAAAAAAAAAGTCTTGGGTTTTACGGGCCAAAACCACGAACCAATTATGAGGCATGCCATGGAAGAAAGCTCCGTATTATATTCTGATCACCTGGGGTTCTTTGACGTGCACCCAATGCACTGTACACGAGTGTTTCGTGTTTCTGCTCCCATTGGAATGTGGACACCGCAGCTAGGTTCGAACCCGCGACGTCGAGCTCAGCAGCACAACGCCACATATATGCACAGCGCAAGACTGTGGTGGCTGACCAGATGATAACGGCACGACGGCGGTTGACGACAGCACGATGACGGCGACACGGCGACGCTGAAAACGACACGATTGTTGATGCATCCCAGACCCGAGACTGAAACTTGGTGGGAGCCAAGTTTTCTTTTGTGGTGACTTCTTTTCGGATAAGGAAGCAAGGTGACGATGATAAACAAGGCGTCATTAATTAAATAATTAAATATTTAATTGGTTAATTGATTAATAATTCATTTATTATTTTACATGGTTGTTTTTGTTCACCCCTATGATTTAACAATTAACTTTTCAAGCATGGTAAAACAACGTGGGGAATCAGAGCTCGGCACTATACAAGACGCCTACTGGGCCGGTATTTTGTAGCGATGCCTTTCCGGTGCTAATGCCTTTTCGCGCTTATCGCGCTTTGTCAGTGGTCAAAGCAACGGTCCGCTCGCGTTATCAACGGGATCAGCCGGCCGTGAGCGGTGGATGTGACCAGTATAGAACAAGTCATAAGGCATCGCTACAAAATACCGGCCCTGGGCTGCTATGAAACGCAGTTAATGAAGCATTGGCAACCACGTGCTTTCCTCTCTACCCGGTGACCTATGCAGATTGATTAAGTAGGGTTTAACGACCCGGAGCAATTGGACGGCGGGAGGCGCAGTACCGTGGAGCTCTCTGTTGATTTTGACCCCTTCAAGGCGAATCTAAAACTAGACGAGTAGGATTTCTGTGAGTATGAGTCCGAGTAAGCCTGGCTCAGTCTGAGTCCGAGTGAGCCTTAAGCAGAAAAAAAAATATTTCAGGAGTGAGTTTCAGGGAGTTATGTTTATTTTGGCAAACTAAAACAAGAAAGAAAGAAAAACACCGTTAAAGTAGCGGCGGCGGCAGCAATGCGATGCGGCGCGCCGCGTACATCACATGATTGCATAAAAATAGACAAGATCAAGAACGAGAATACGCAGCCGTCTTTCGCGTTGTCGTCCGGCTCCGCGCTACTACATCATCTGCGAGTGAAACACTTTGGGGAACCCGCCGTGGTTGCTCAGTGGCTATGGTGTTGGGCTGCTGAGCACGAGGTCGCGGGATCGAATCCCGGCCACGGCGGCCGCATTTCGATGGGGGCGAAATGCGAAAACACCCGTGTACTTAGATTTAGGTGCACGTTAAAGAACCCCAGGTGGTCCAAATTTCCGGAGTCCCCCCCCACTACGGCGTGCCTCATAATCAGAACTGCTTTTGGCACGTAAGATGAGTTAGGTGACGTCATTCCAAGTGACGCTTGTGCAATCTCTCTTTAGGGATCATTTGCAAATATTTTTACCCTTTTACTGAACTTTCGTCTATCATACGCAAAGCACTACAACTATCTCATTAAGCATCCCATAACTATTAATTCATCTGATGGTGCTAAGCACATTGATTATTGGCATGTTAACTAACCTCCCGGGTATGATAATATTAATAGGAAATTTTTTAAAAGCCTAAGAGCCTTTAGTTATTTAATACAGGCTAATATTTTTCAAGAAACAATAAACACATCTGCTCTCCTTACACAGTACAAAATAGAGAAGGTGCTTCCATTGCACAAGTCTGGTAACAAAAACTCACCCCTGAATTACCATCCGATTTTTCTTACCAGCACTTAATGCAAACTTCTTGCACATGTGATATTTACAAACCTCGTTAGCTTTCCTGACTCAAGCTCATTTTTCACCTTAGCTCAACATGTCTTTCGCAAAACATTCTCCCATGTGAAACGCAACTAATATCTTTTACTCATAGATTACACTCTATTTGAGATGGTGTTTCCTGCGCTGTGTTTTTTTTATTGCGATAGCAATTATATGGACACTCAAAAGCAGATTTCTGCCGTCGGCGTCGCCGTCGCCGTCGCCGTCGCCGTGAGGTTCCGTATGACGTCATTTGGAGATGAAATCGTCGCCGCGCGCCGAACGCTGTATGTGCGAGTGAAAGGGCGCGAGGGGCGCGTCTTTCACGGGGAGTGAACGCACGGCGGAGAACAAACGCGCGTTCTGCGCCGTGCTCGCTTAAGGGCTGCAGAAGTAGGCGTCTCTTTTCTCCTTTACAATCACCATATATGTAGAGCAAACGCGCCTTCTTCGGACGCGCGAGAGGCCGTGGGGGAGGGGGAGGGAAGGGAGGCGACGTTTAGCTGCGGCACCAAGTGCCTATTTATATCAGAGGCTCCAGCAACAGTCACCAACGCCGCACGCATTTTGAGCTAACGCGGGCAAAACGCCGATGGCGTCGACAACAGTTCTGCGTGTTGTTGCTACCAAAGCCGCTCACCTTACTTCGTATGACATTGCTGTGTTGCTATCGCATTCATTGCTTCGCCCTTAGGGCGAAACTGTGACATTTTCTTCTTTAGAATTTAGCAAGTCGTTTGACAAGGTTTGCCACAAGCTGCTTTTTCAAGCTGTTCTTTAAACCTTGACAGTAACCTGCTGAGATGGTTTGACTGTTTCCTTACTAACCGTTATCAATTCGCTACTGCGAATAACTATGACTAATCATTCACTGATGTTCGCCTGATGTGCCTCAGGGGCCAGTACTAGGGCCTCTACTTTTCAAGATTTATATTAACGACCTACTCTCCTGGTTAACGTCTCAAATTCACTTGATTGTCGATGATTGCGTTATGTATCGTGAAATAATTACTAACGATGACCCTAATGCTCTTCAATCTTACTTGCAATTTGTTATTGATTGGTGTAACACCTGACTTATGGATATCGATATCATTAAACGCTAAGTTAGGCGTGTGCACAGCAACACCAGTGCTCTTCCTACTTACTATATGAATAAAATTCGTCTAGAACCTGTTAACTGGTACAAATGCTTAGGTGTTCATATAACTGCGAATCTAACCTGGACACTTTACACTGAGTACATAATGAATAAAGCTAACAGCATGCTTGGTTACTCACATCACAATCTTTCGAAGGCACCATCAACTGTAACATTACTACTTTGCAAGTCATCAGTGCGTCCAAAGTTAGGATACACTGCAGCTGTGTACGAACCATAAAATGAAAACATTATGCCCCCTACCCAAGCTGCTTCAAAATAATTCAGTCCGACTCATATTTTCAAATTATAACCGTAGCGCTAGCATAACATCTATGAAAGGCAATCTATCCCTTCCGTCACTTGCATCTCGTAGAACAACAGAACGTTTGACCCTGTTTCACAAATTTTATTACCACACTTCCCTTCCCAGTGACTTGATTTTTCAGCCTTTTTACCAGTCGGGACGCATCGATCATCGCCATTAAGTCGGAATTCAAGCAGGCAACACATTTTCGGCCAGTCTTCTTTTTCCCAGGTAATCTCAACAATGGAACCACCTTCCCGGCGACATTGCCGCCATTTTTGATAACAAATTCTTTCGCTAGGTATTAACGAGCATTGTATAATTAGGAATTACTAATGTGTTACACTGTTTACTTTATTTTTGTTATGTAATTATTATGCTACCCCGTTTTACCACTCCCCTTTGTAATGCCCTCGCACCTTGAAGGTAACATAAATAAATAAATAAATAAATAAATAAATAAATAAATAAATAAATAAATAAATAAATAAATATTGACGAAGCTCGTGTTTCTTGAGTTTGGTAGGTTTGGTTGGCTCAATTACCGTTTCCGTTAAGCGTTCGCTCGACCCCTGCACTGTTCTGTCTGTATACTACGCTCTCTGGTGCGGAAGCGGGGATGGCTGCCGATCAGCGTGACTGACGACTGACGTCATGGTACTACACGCTGGCTTGTCGTGCTGCGCATCTACGCTTTTGGCAATTTCTGCAATGAGTGGTACTCTTGTTTCTTCTGTGGAGCGACCGGACTTCCCGAATGCTCATTGTCCAGCGCAACCTTCGAGAACAACCAGGTGAGCTGGACTTTCAGCAGTGCTCTCGTGAATCGTAGTTCGATTGAACGTTGGCGATGTAGCTTTCGCGCGCACACTTACGATGGCTTGGAGGACGGAAAAAGAACTAGTAGGGAGCATGACGGCAAGCAGCTGGCTTAGGCAAGCCAGCCTTCTCTGATTCCGCCCTCAGGACTTTCTCTCTGGCGCCTAGCTGCGCGATTGCGGAGTAGGCCCTCCACAGTTGCCGAGTCCTTTAAAGACACTGTTTGGTACACGGTAGCTCTTTAGTGGCGCCCTCGTCACATTCTATCATCGTCACGCGCTCTCCTGTCTAGTTACTCGCGTGCACTCCACGCACACGGCGTCTATAAATTACCACTTGCGCATCACGTGGTCAGGGCCTATTTCCCATGAGCCTTTCGTTTATACTTTATTGACTAGGCTTGAAGGTAATCATGTGACCCTCACTCTCAGTTCATTTCCTTCCTGCGCGTTTGAATGCCACATTCAGCACGACTGACAACAAATATAGAGGTCAGCAGTGTCACTGCTGGAACGGTGCATCCGCACTTCTAGCATGTAGTGTCATGCCAGAAGAGCTGACTCTGTGGTCCTACTTCTGTGGAAAACTACTGTTCATTCTGTGTGCCGACCAGGACTTACGAAATTATTAGTGCCTAGCGCGATGTCCGACAACTGACAACTCAACAAGCAAAACAGCGAGTCAGACCATCGGCGGGGCTATCGTGAATCATAGTTCCAAAAAGTGTCAAAACGTAAAGTGAAGTTTTCTTCGTGCACAATTTTAGCAGCGTCCCCATTTGTTTGCGAGGCAGGCCTTCATACCCCACAGTGACAGAAAGGAATGAGCGAGGTATATCCTGAACTGCAAAAAAAAAAAAAACGCGTGCGCGCCACTCAAGCGAATGCGCGTACACGCCGGCAGTACGTGCGCACGCATGCACAAGCACAAAAATACGAATTTACATATGAAAAATCTCTTCAGGACACTTTATCCTTTAGCGAGATATTTCCGGCACTACCAAGATCGCGCGTCAAACTTATTTGTTTCTTACGAGACATTGTCAAGCACAGGGAATAAGGGACTTTGCTGTATGTTTGAAACTCTTGTACATATACTTTTTACTAAACGTTTAGCGCTTGTAAACCCCCCGCCCCCCCATGTACTATAATTATTCTATTGTAAAGGCCTTTTAACAATGGATGTCTCCAATTTTCGAAAGAGCTTGAGTTTGTGAGAGCTTGTAGGTTAGAATTTTGGTGACTGAATCTAGCGACATAGAATCCTAGTGACTCTGAGTCCGCGTGATCCTGGTTGAGTAGAATGTTGGTGAGTCTGAGTGAGTCAACCTGGCTCAGTAAAAGTCTGCGAGTCTGCTTCCTAGGGAGCCCTAAGCAAAAAAAAAATTATAATTCGTGAGTGAGTGAGTTGAGAATATTTTTCTGACCTATGTTGACGACCTTTTCCATTCAATCACCATGAGATTGCGGCCGCCACAGCGAGGAATAAAACCTGCGATCTCTTGCTCAACAGCCGAACGCCATCTGTACTCAGCAACCGCGGATATCTAACGACTCCAAAACAACCCAATGTTCTTCGAATATGCATTACTGAAGTAGTTCTCGCCAAAGACAGCAGCTTTTCAGCCTTCTGTGCTAACACAGAAACTTGAAAAACAAAACCAACTGTGGGGAAAGGACACAATATTTTTTTATATGTATATTTTTTACGTGTACTCCGAGACATGTGGACTCAGTAGAAGTGCATACCGAAGTGAAGAAGACGAGCTGAGGGCTGGTGGCACGGGAGCTGGAAAAAAAAAACAAAAAACGAAGAAAAAGAAGCGCTACGTGGCGAACGTGCGGAGGAGCTCGAGCGGTGAAGCCACGGTGGCAGCAGATCGGGTGCGACGCGCGGGAAGAAGAGCTCGGGCCGTGGTTCCTGCTGCGTCCGAGTGACCAAGGCGTGCCTACCCGGGCCAGATGCGGAGGCCTGTTCCGGGACCAAGGACGAGGCCTGCTGAGCGGCTCCTGCCAGGGCGCAGTTGCTGAGGGCTGTTCTTGGTCGAGGCCGACCGAGGTGCTGTCCGCGTGGGCCGACCCTGGGTCGCGGTCCTCGTGAGTTGCTGCCGGACAACGCAGTGTTGTCCTCAACATAGCCAGGCGCCGCACACGGTAGCGCAGCCGTGTGCCGGCGACGGTTCCAGCCGCAGCAACCGTGCCACCTCTGCCTCGGCTCGCCTCGGCGACCGTACCGCGGCAACGACAAGCGAGTCGATCGTCACGACCGAAACCGTGAGATGGTTTTTCGGAACTCTTGACGCGCCGAACGGTGGTGTAGGACTGAGCGTCGCGTACATCAGTGTGCGCGTGAAACTCCGCTGTCACATTGTTTTGTTTTCTTTTCATTTCCTTTCTTTTCCTATCGTGTGTTTGAAAGAAAAAACATTTTTTTGCCTACTGGCGTCTCTTGTGCGTTTTTCTCGTCTTAAGACACACAAACAAGTGACGAACGTCCATAATCATCACACCAACCAAACAAGCAAACAAAACATTAAAAGCCAGAGTGGATGAACGGAGAGGCTGAAACTGTAAAGCATAAGGCTGGGTATAGCTTGTTAACTTAATAATACTGTATCTTGGGGAAAGTGAAGGCAGCGATCTATATGCACTCAATTGTGTCTGTATTGATCGCGTGAACAGCGTAAAGCTAAATTGAATAAAGTATGTTCATTGCGAAGACCTGCACCTTCCTTCCATGCTGGAATTTTCGGATAATGCTATGCACGTTTCTGAAGATGAAATTACTTCCATGCATCTCACAACTAACGGGCTTATCTAATTCCTCTTCGCTGTCGGTCTTTGGCGCAACAATGCGGTCCCCTACGTTTTTAGTTGGTGCTTTCCCACGTGTCGGAGAAGAAGCAATGCGACCTTTGGAAATGCGTCTCAGAACAATATGAAATATGTGCCTTGCGAAAGAAGGCATTTATTTATTTTTTTGCGTGGGCACTCGTATTTGAGTAAAAAGAAAGGCGGGGGAGGAGAAGGAGGGGGGGGGGAGACTCGCGCAAGAACTTGACTTTATATAAAAGAATTACGGGTGAAGGTCAGCCCCAAGGCTACATTTCTGATACCTATCCATACAGGTACAAAAAATTACGCAGAATCGCCAACGGAAGCGAAGCAAACGACTAAGTGATAGCAGCATTACAACAACGCTTAGCAAGGTGTTAACAGCAACGCACGAAAGCATTGTCATTGATAAGTGCAGCAATAACTCACAATCTGTGCTATCTTTGAGATCAAACATTACCCGTGTGCTTTGTACAAAGCAGGCAGTAGTACAAATCGGCCTTGCCCACGCTTCCATTTTGCGAAGATGGCTGCGCGCAAGTTCTCGTTGGTTTGATCGTAATGTCTTCTGCTCTCATGGTAAGAAATGCGTGGTCACTGGTAATGTAATTATAAAACAATTGATCACTGGTGGTTTTCTGCATTCTACACGTCATACTATAAGAAAATTTATATATATTATCTATTTACTATTTCTTTATTAAAGCAAAGCTGTTTTTGCCTCTTCCACCCACTTTTCGGGTGCTGGCTGATGGGTGCCTTGCACGATTGGCCGGTGACGGCTGGTGACGGTAGGAAGGCTGCAGACAAATCTGACGGCCACTATAGAGGCGGCGGTAAGGGAGAGATGCCCCCACCTTGGAAGAGGGGCGCGGCTGGGTGTATACGAAGGCTCAGTAAGTGATAATATCACCTTCACAAGATTTCACGTCACTCGGCACCGGACGTGTCGAAGTAGACGGCTGAAAGTGTAATGTGCGAAGCTTGGCACAACGCTAGAAACACTGTAAGCCGTATATACACCGACGCCTCCGGCTCCTAGTCACACGAAACCTAGGGAGAATGATTGTATTTCCCCATAGAGGCAGTAATGAGGAAAGAGTAGCCACAGCTTCTATACTCGGCAAGGCAACCGACGACCACAACGACGACGCACCGAATCGCAAGGAGGTATAAAAGCTCCCCTTGACAAAAAGAATCTCCGTCGCACGAATCGCTGCGTAGGTGCTGTTTCGTTGCGCCGAAGTTTCGCAGCGACCGCCAACACCTTCGACTTGCTATAGGGAGGCAAGGAGTCGGCTGTGTCTGCAAGAATGGTGCTGCGCGGGTAGGCGTGCCTATGCATGCCAACGCTTCTGATGCTGCCATGGCTTCGAAATGTGTCACCGCGCCAATCTTTCTCCCGCAGAAGAAGAAAAAAAAACAATTCTCAGGTTTTACGTGCCAAAGCCACGATCTCATTGGGAGGCACGCCGTTGTGGGGGAGTCCGGCTCAATTTCGACCACCTGGGGTTCTTTAACGCCCATCTATATTTAAGTTCAAGAGCGTTTTAGCATTCCCCCCCCCTCCCCCTCCCCCCATGGAAATGCGGCCGCCGCTGTCCGGACCGAGCCCGCGACCTCAGCAGCGCGACGCCATAGCTATTGTGTATCTGACCACCACTGTGGGTGGGTCCGACAGTGAGGCTTCGCGAAGTAGCTTGTAACGATTCTGAGAGCAGCGCAGCGCTGGCAGGCAGGGCCCACTATTTGAGCTCAGTAAAGCCACGCTGATGGTACGACATCGGGATAACTGCGCTAAGAATCACCAGAGTCTTTCAAAAAGTCCCTTAATACTTTCGGCTGGGCACGAAACTCCACGCCAAGTTTGCTATAGAGACAGAAGCTGCCGCTAGGGGCGCCACTGTAGATGAGGAGGCTAGCGGAATGCCTAAGTGCTGATATTAAGTGTTTCGGAAATAATGCCAGAATATCCTGTCAGGTGACGCGAATGCCCATGTACAAGGATCTAGACGGTTATATCGACAACAAAGGGAAGCTAATGCTAGATCTCTGTGAGCAGCATAACCTCGTTGTAGTGAATGTGGGGCCTAAATACGATGACCAGATCACATCGGAAGTCGGAAATATGCCATCGACCGTTGATTACTGTCTGATGACAGAAGGAATTTATGATAAGTTGAGAGAAATCGTCATTGACGAGGAAGGGTATAGCAACATAGGGAGTGAGCATAAACGCGTCATTTTGAAAATGGGATATGCAGTTGGGAAAGAGAGCAAGGATCGAAGAATGGTCAGTCTATATTTGAACTTTGAACAAATATAATCACAAGAGTCGAGAACAAAATTGGCAAATGGTCAAGGAAAGAGTGAATATAGTGAGCTTTTAAGTGTCACAACGAGAGAAATAAGGAAAGAGATGCAACACGTTTGTTGGAAAGGAAACAAAAAAGAAACCGAAAGGCTGGTGGAACAGAGAGATAGGGGAAGCGATCGATGAACGACAGAGAGCATCATGCGAGCATAGGCAAGCAAAAAAAATGGTAGTTGCTGCTGGTTGCAGTAGACAGAAAATTGGAAATACTATACCGGGGAGAAAAAATCTATGATTCAGAAACTGGTTCAAGCAAAGAATAATGATGAATGTGAACGTTGGTTGCCAGAAATACGTTAGGAAAAGAAGGCAGCACCTAGAATATTTTGGAACCACATTAACTTATTAGGCTGGAAGTCGGGAACAGTACAACAACATATTCTAGACCAAGATGGAAACAAACTGGAAGGGGTCGCGGCATGAAATTACATCTGGAAAATAACAACGGAATCATTTCAAAGCAATGACGAGGTGGTTTTGAAAGAAAAAAAGGCATAAAGGAGAACCAGATGGAAAAGGAGCTGGTGCTGAATTTAAGCTGGAAGAGAGCCGAAGAGAAAATTCCTTAGTACACAGTCACAGCGTTAGGCGAGGTTCCCGTTAGGCTGCTTAAGGAACTAGGACCAAAAAGTAAGGACGCTCTGTTGAAAGCAGTCGACAAAAGCTTAAAATATAGACGAACACCAGACAGTTGGCGACAAAGTAGAATAATTTTAATTTATAAAGTAAGGGAAAAAAAGATAAAATTCACTTATATAGTGACCACTATATGCGTAATATACAGGTTAGCAATGCAGGCGATCAAATTAAAACTGCAAGCGTGGGCAGAACATAATGGCATATTGGGAGAACATTAGAACGGCGTCAGCGTGGGTAGGCGTCTAGATGATAACTCATTTGTTCTTACTCAGTTTATTAAATATCCCAGAGAAGAAAGGAGACCAATATACCTGGCTTTTTTAGACATTACCGGAGCATATGACAACGTGTACAGCAACGTTTTGTGGGATATCAGGAAAGGCAAGACTTGAGCAACGACTGTGTGCAGCTTCTGATGGAGACTTGCCTATAAAATACCGTTTGCGTTGCATGGGAAAAGAATAGGAGTGAGGAGAAAGTTGATATCACCAAGGGACTGAGACAGGGGTGCCATTTATCCCCACTGCTGTTTATGATGTACATGGTAAGGATGCAAAGGGCGCTATAAGGAATCAATATCGGGTTTACTCTCTGAAACAAACAGGCGGGTGCGATAGTAGAGCCGCAGCTTCCAGGTTTCTTTTATGCGGACGACATTGTGTTGCTTGCTCACAGGCAAAGTTCTATGCAACGTCCGGCTAATATCTGTGGACAGGAAGGTGAGAACTTAGGATTGAAATTTAGGGTTAAAAATCAGGTTTTATGGTAGTCAATGAAAACAGTGAAAAGGACAGTGTCAATACAGGGCCACGAAATATATCGGGTAAACGAATGCAAATACCTTGGTGTATGGACAAACGAAGGGAATAGATATACGGAAACATTGAAAAAACAACAATAGCAAAGGGGAAGATAATGCGGCCATAATGCAACACAGAGCGCAATGATGATACAATAGGTACGAGGTGCTCCGGCGTATATGTGGAGAGGTGTAATGATTCCAGGACTTACATTTGAAATGCGGTTTTCTTGAAGTCAGAAGTACAATCAGTACTCGATGGCAACTAAAGGTCAGTGGGGTGCTTCGCATTGGCGCTCATGGGAAGACTACAACTGAAGCTGTACAGGGTGATTGTTATGAGCTGGACAAGTTTTGAAGTGAGGGAAGCTTAGAGTAAAATTAATCTTGAAGAATGACTGAGGAATATGAAAGAAAGTAAATGGCATGCGAGAGTGTTCTAGCATTTGCACAGAAAAAATATTTTCTCACAGTGGAGGAAAAGAACTAGGAAGCTTCCTAGCAAGTATGCGGCCGGTATAGTAAGCAACATGGCAACAAAGAACGTCGGACGTAAAGTCAGAGAGGCTGAGACAATCTCCTGGGTGGCGGTAGTGTAAAAAAATAAGCTATGAGTAATTACGTAAGAGGTAAAAATGAAATCAGGAAAGAAACAGTTTATAATAGCGCAAAGGGAAGCTCTTCACTTTTCGAGGCGAGATCAGGATGCCTTCGAACACGTAGTTATAAAGCGATTCCCACCAAGGAAGAAGAGGCATGTGCTTGCTGCGGGAATATGTTTTATTGGAATGTGAAGATATCAACCGAGCTGGCGGTTTAGGTTCCACTGGCCTCCTTGAAGCCCTTGGGTTCAGGGATAACAGGGGGAAAGCAAACGTGTCCGCAATAGAGATTAGTAAAAGGCGATGGAATATTTGGTGGCCGAAAAGGAAGTAGACCGCAAACAACGGAGGTGTACAGAAACAATGTTCCCAATAGCGGTTCAGCTCCTCCTGCGTCGATACATGGCTTCCAGCGAGATTTCTAGCTATCGAAGGCATCATGGTAGGCCTCCTCCGAGATGTCCTTGAGAGCCTTGGTTCAAGCCTCTTTGACTGACTTTGTCAACTGTCCCGAAATAATTTCCTTTCATGGGAGTTTTCAAGCGCGAAAACAAAAAGGAGACTGGGCGAGCCACGTCAGGACTGTATAGAGTGGCTGGGGAACCGTTGGCACCTTTGATATGACCAGGAAGCGGGTCACGAGGAAGGTGGTCTTTCCAGTCTCACGCGATGCGAGTTTCCAATGGCACGGGATGTCAGGCCGGACGCGATGAACCATTCATTTGAGTGTTTTGAGCACTTCCACGTAGAATTTGGAGTTGACGGTTGTAACATGGGGAGAAACTCATGGTGGACAAGCCGCCTGATGTCAAAGAACACAATAATGAGCATGATCTTGGCATTTGACTTGCTCATTCTGGCCTTCTTGAGGCGAGGGCATGCGGAGGTGTGCCACTTGGAACATTGCCTTTTTGTTTCGGGGTCCTGTTCAAGTACCCAGGATTCGTCACCTGTGATGACATTGTCTAAAAGTGGGGTCGCTTTCGCGCAAATCCCAAAGTTTCTGGCACGTTTCAACTCGACGCGATTTTGCTCGTCCGTTAACACTTTAGGCCCAGTCTTCGTGCACACTTTTCTCATCTGAAAATTATTTATCAAAATCTCGTGAACCGTACTTTTTGGAATGTTTAATGTATGTACCACTAAACGGACACCCAAACGATGGTCTGAGTTCTAAAGATCTCTCACACGTGTAACATTTTTGTCGGTGATGGTGGTTGATCGCCATCCAGTGCGGGCTTCATCACTGACCTCTTCACGACCTTCTAAAAAGGCCTTGTGCCACCGTTAGACTTCACATTCCGACAAACAGTTATCACCAAACGCCGTCTTTATCATAGCAAAAGATTCCACTGTGGACTTGGCGAGTTCCACACAAAACGTGATGGCAATCCTTTTTTTCCAATGAGCGGTGCATTGCAGCTTGCACGGGAAATGAAAAGGAGTTTCGCTGAAAAGCCTGTCCTTACGTTCCAGATGGTCGCAGCGCCTCAACGACAGCGCGTGCGTAAGCTAACTTCCCCCTCCACCAATCCTAACCGGTCCTAGTGCGTTACCACGCATACTCGCTTCGCAATATAGTCACTGACATTACCTTTCGGACAAACCCTGTATCAAATTTGACATCTGAAATAAGTAAAAGTGTGGACTGTCTCTACAAAGTAGTTAATCTAGTACCTGTGGGGCTAAGACTGCAGATCTATTATGCACTTATATACTCTCAATTAACCTACTGTATTCTAGTATGGGGAACCGCTACTACTACGAACTATCAGAAACTACTAATACTTTGGAAAAGAGCCTTGCGGTACATGCTTGGTTACTATGGCAGAGCAAAATATTTGTCCACATTGCCGTTATTTTGCTTAAAGCGAATAAGTCTATCATTTTCGTTTGCTGAAATATATTAAAAATAACAAAATTGGACATTCAAAAGAATCGTGTGTCTAATGACACATACTATTTTCGTACACACATATACCAGGTCTCTGAAACATGTACTAACTATAGCAAAAAAAAAATAAAAATTTCAAGTAACTGCAACTCTTAATAAGGTGTCAACAAATGTTAATTTTCGTGAGTCTTTAAGTGCACTTAAAAAACAAACTAAACAATATTTAATTGATTCTGACTTTTGTTTTGTATAGTGTCCTTTTTACTGCCGTATGCTTGTTATCTGCTTCTATGTGACACTTGCATGTGCACCTGATATTTTGTGTTTATATTGTTATAATTTCAGTTGTCTTATATTATGTCAAACTACAAATAACAATACAAACAACACACGGTGTTCTGAAAATATTAACCTCTTGCTTCCAAAAGTAAACACTAACTACGGCAAAATGACAGCCTTCTTTTCTGCAATTTCATTTGGGAATTCTCTGCCATCAAATATGAAATCATGTCCTTCGCCACACTGTTTCCGTCGGCTTTTAAAGCAGTTTTTACTAACAAAATACGTTAACTAATACGTATATGTGTATGTGTGCGTATATATATATATATATATATATATATATATGCGCATACATAGTGGTGTATCCGCGTTTCATTATTTTTCTCGATTTGTGTTCCTATATTATTAGCTGTTTATACATTCATTTTGTTGCTGTGTTGGATTGCGCACTGTTGATATTATGTCATCATTATACTCCTATTCAATTATTCTTATGTTTGTACTTACATGTCTATTTCAAACTAAAATTATTCTTGCTCATTTCTGTGTAATCTTCAACTACCGCATGTTTGAATAATTACTTCTAATATGTTGATTTGTATTTTTCCCCTATTTTTACCTTAGTTGCTAATCGTATGTTCTACATTTTTTTGCATGTACTAACAGGAGGTCCCCTTGACAGTTTTTACTTTGGGACCTCCTTCTGCATTACTATTACTTTTTAACTGTATTAATGTATAATAATAAATGATTGATTTATTGAGTGATTGATTGAGTGATTGATTGATTGATTGAAAAAAAACTGCACAGGGGAGCCAAGGCCTTCGTCAGGCCTTTCAGCCTTTAGCCATGGCTCCCTCCTTTGTAATAAGAAGGAAAATAAACGTCACTTTACTTCAGGTATCGTATACACTGTTCAGAGTTGACCTGACATATTGACTAAGTATTGAAAAACATGCCCATTTGTGTACACGGGCAGCGCCGCGCTGCACTAGCTGAGACGAGGTGCATGATATTAGCGGCCGGAGCCTTCAGGGGGCCCCTTTCAAAACGGCGGCTGAGAGACGCAGGGCTGTTAGTAATAATTGGTTCTCGCTTTTCGTATTCTTCAGCATGCATACAGCGTGCTCGACGAACTATTGTTTAAGGAAATTATGCGAGCATAAGCAATCACTCAGAGAGCATGTAGCCTTCTCTAGAAAACGTCATTTGTCATTGCCCGCTGTAGACTCGCATAACAGAGCGAGGCACGCTGCAGTACTATGGGGGCAGTCACTTGTTGCGCGCTTGGCATAAGAGGAAAACAAATTTGTCAGCTTAAGAAGACCATGACTTCCTCTATAGGTCACGAACAAGACATACAGAGCTACCATTATATGTAGTCGTATTTCGTTCATGGAAGCGCTGGCGAGTGCGACCGGCAGCCTTGGATCGAGAAAGGTGATGTACCGATGTTAGCACTGCGCCGTGTCGCTGCTTCCACTTTAATTAGCGTGCACGATACATTTCACATCGCTATGGCTAGAAATTACCTACAAAATCAGTTACCTTCGTCCTAATTACTTATCCTCTCGTTCAGGTCCATCGGTAGATGGTGCATAAGCTCGTCTGTTGAGCTAAGCGCAACATCCGCTCAACGGCTGGAAAGAGCTGTCAATCGTGCATTTCAACTTCGGATGTACGTTTCGACTCACTTGAAGCGCTAACAAACACAGGGTATCCCAGCTAACGCTAGCCTAGCAGCATAAAAAACAATAACACCAGGCAGGTTTTATACTTGTATGTTGCGTCGCGTTTTTCAGTTTTTTTACGAATTTGGTTACCATTAGCTGGGACAGGCAGTATTAATACAAGCACAGGTGCTGCTGCAATCGTGCTGTTTAACGTAATTTCAACCCCCTGGGGTTCTTTAACATACTTACCAGACTCACCAGACTCCCCCCTCCCCCCCCCCCCCACTCAAGAAGCATCACCCCCCCCCTTAACAACCAAGATGGTTCCTCCTCAACGTCTTTGCAGTAACAGCGGGGGCCCTCAGGAGAAACCACGGTGTGGCAGTGGAATTGCAAAATTGCCGGGGCGACAAGAACAAATACGGATCACTTACACAATACATCTATACATCAACAAGACTACCTGAGCTCAATACACTGCGAGAGACGTACACGCACGTCCGTCTACTCGGATGCGTCACTTACGGTACCGATACGGGTGACATCCTTCACACCCTGGTTAGTAAGAAGCTAGTGGCAGTCCATCACCATCTTCAACAATCTAAACCGCTTGCCATCTGCTCAAAAAGTGTCCAGGCAACGAAGTGTCCCATATTGCTAAACATCTACTGCTGGCCGAAAAGCCCGTAAATGGTCCTCAAACAGTTTGGAGCAAGCCACGCATGCAGCAGGCAACAATCCACTGCTAATATTGGGCGACTTCAACGCAGCTCACCCCCTCCGACGTTACACGTAACCAACTCCAGGGGAAACCTGCTTCACAAACTTATTGAGGAAATGGACCTCACACTTGTCACCCATCCAAGGAATAGCACGAGGCTCGGCACAAGTGTTTCAAGGGACACCACCCCGACATAACCCTCACCAGAACCATCCCCCAAGCTGGATGGACCAATCTGAAGGAGTAACTAGGCAGCGACCACGCGCTGCTAGCCACCACTCTCCATGGGCACGAATAGAAAGCCATGATAGGCACTTCTCGCCTCACTGATTGGACAAAACCGCGGGCGATAAGAGTACAAAGAGCTACAAATGAGCACAGCCAACAGCATCAGTTCATTCAGGACTGGATCACTCAGCTTCACGAGGATGTGAAGGCACGCACCAAAATACTTTAAACGTTCACCACCACTCCGTGCATTGATGCTCGCTTGCTCCACATGTGGGAAGCCCAGCGTAGCCTGCTGAAGCGTCGGAAAGGGCAACGAATAAATCGCAAGCTAAAGAGGAGAACCGCCCTACTCACAAAATAGGGTGAGAAATACGCCACCGCGCAATGCAGAGAAAATTGGCTATCCCTCTGCGACAGCTTGAGAGGAATGGTGAGCGCTTCCAAGAGATGGAAGTTACCGAGGTACCTTGTCGACCCCACCGGCAGCAAAACGGAATCCCACTACAAGATGGCTGGAGTAATTCACCAATTTCCAGGGAACGAGGCAGAGCTCCTTTTGACACTTTGACACAAAGCCCGGTACTTCTCCACACAGCCATCGGAGCGTCTGCCACCGTATACCGGCAGCCCAAACGAGCTCCTAGATGAGGACATTCATCTACATGAAGTAGCAGCGGCAATAATGGGCTTGAGACGCTACACAGCCCCGGGAGTGGACCAAATGACCAATAAGGCGCGTGTCAATCTTGACAACCTATAGCTACTGGAGTTTAGCGCTCATCTGAACAGAGTATGGAGGAAAGGAAATATTCCCAAGGACTGGAAAATGGTGGAAGTCCGTCTCATACCGAAGCCATGCAAGCCACCAGCCATTGAGAACCTACGGCCCATCTCCCTAACTCCGTGCCTGGGGAAGCTCCTAGAGCCCATCGATCTCGACCTTCTATAAAGATTCCTGGAGGACTCGAGGAAACTTCCAACAACGATGATAGGATTCTGTCCACACCTCTCAATGCAGGACATCCTACTTCAGTTGAAAGAGGAGGTGATTGTACCAGCGATGCGCCAGTCCCCCACCACTAACCACTTGGATCTTAAAGGGGCGTTCGATAACGTCAAGCATACAGCAATCTTACAGAGAATGAACACACTGGGATGTGAGGCCAGGACGTATTACATCAGATATTTCCTCTCACATAGAACAGTCATCCTAAAGATCGGGGACCAAGCCACAAATACCTTCCTACTAAGGGGGGGGGGGGAGGGGAGGGCTGAGGAAGCGGTAATAGCCCTGGAGCTCTGCCAAATGGAGCTTCAAGTCATGGTGACTCACTCTCAACAGGTGTGTGGCAGCTTCGCTAGCGGCAGAATTCTCACCAACACGTTCCGAATCAACAATCAAAAGCCGTCAACGCGAGCAGTTAGGATCATCTGGGCGCCAGCTCACCATGACATTCCTGGCAACGATATCGCGAACCTCGTGGCTCTAGATTTGACCTTCCTAGCCGACGCCGAGGAATCCGAGTCCGAGCGCATGACCCTCTAGTCTCGTACCAACACATCACACAGGATTACAAACTAAACCGCAGAACATACCCTCCCCCACACAAGTCACTACTTAGAGAGCAGGAGAAATTCCTCCGAGCTCTACAAGTGAATAAATTCCCCCACCGAACCAGAAATCACCTCATAGCCCCATACACAATTCCCTCCGCAATGCTTCCTTACGTTGACAATGAACCGTTCCCAATTTGACGTAGAACTGGAGAGGCTAACTGAACTTCGACGACGAGCTGAAAGGAGATACAGGCGCACGAAGGCAGTATGTGACCTGAGAATCGCGTGAAGAACACAGAAGAAAATCCAGCGCCGTTTGGACAAATTGCAGGAACAACGTTGGAAGTCCTTTTGTGAATCACTGTACCTTCGTAAACCACTGTCGTAGATCTGAAGGACAATTCGTGGCCTGCGCTCGTCTACGCAAGAGCGACATACTTTCATGGCCTTAGCCCTACATCACTGCTAGACGCAACTTGAGGTGGCAAATGATTTTTTTGCGCGGATCACTGGCGTGCGTGTCACCCCCAACGCCGAAGACGTTAGTGTCGTCCCTGTGTCTCGCGTCCCAGAAATGGAAATTTCATTTACTATGGAAGAACTTGACGCCTTTTTGGCTGCTTGTCGACGTTCACCTTCACCAGGGCCCGACGGCATCACCTGTGCAGCTCTTGCCCATCCTGGACGAGGGGCCACGCAAGAGCTGTTAAATTACTACAACCGCTCATGGCATGAAGAATTGTTCCTTAGCAATGGAAAATAATTGGCTTGTACCGCTACTAAAACCAGGAAGTCGCCTTTATACCTGACATCATATCGCCCTATTGCCATGGCAAGTTGCATAGGGAAAGTAATGGAAAAGATTATCCTTACACGCCTAGAATGGTACCTTGAGCGCCGCAACATATACCCTGACTCAATGACAGGCTTTCAGCGAACGATAATGTCACACGAAAGGGGCGTGCGATAATGTCACACATGAAGCGATCCTCGAGTCATTGGAGGTTGTTGGAATCGGTGGCCGTATGTTTCAGTGGATCCGAGACTATTTGACCAGAAGGTCCTTCTTTCTGCAGACCGTAAATGGCCCCTCTGCCAACTATTATACATACGGCGGCGTCCCACAGGGCGGGGTATGGAGCCCTAATCTCTTTAACCTAGCTATGATTGGCCTTGCTGAACTATTACCTAAGACAATTCACCTGTCAATCTATGCTGACGATATTTGTCTTTGGTCTTCTGCGGTGACTCGTCTTCAATTGCGCGCAAAAATTCAGCGGGCAGCCACCCTAACTTGTTCGTATGTCCGAAAACAAAGCCTTAGTATGTTCATTGAAATATGCGCGCTCATCGCGTTTACGCGCAAACCCATGACACCGTACCCTGTTTGTCTCAATGGCCAGGCTATTACATACCAGAAGTCTCACCGCTTCTTAGGTGTGATTATTGACGGGGACCTTTCATGGAGTCTCCACTGCATCTACCTGAAGGGGAGACTAATTTCGGTTGTACATAACATGAAGTTCCTGTGCAGAAAAACCTGGGGCACGTCGGTGCGGTCCATGCTGCAGCTGTAAAGAACACTGTTTCTGGGCTTTTTACGGTACAGCTTGCCGGTTTTCGCGAACACATGCAAAACAAATATTCGTACCCTCCAAAGTTTGCAAGGCCAGGCTCTACGGACATGTCTTACACTACCACGAATCACCTCGACTCATGCAACGATCATGATTGCTAGAGACTACTTGGTTCCAATATACATCACAGTTGACAACCTCAGAGCACACATGAGGAGTTTTTTTTTTTCTAAAAGAGCCAAATCTAGAAACGGAAACTGGGCTAAATTTGACGGAAGCGTAAAGTACACCTAGGTGTCTTTTATTTTAATAATGATTGTAATCAAAACAGGTCAATCCCTGATTGTAACGTGAACTCTAAAAAACAGTTTTGAATCCAAAATGAGCCAAGTGCTGCACCTGCTTGAACCAAAGTGAGCCAGATCCATTCAACCAGTGCTGCGTGAACGCCTCCTGACCAAAACAACCAACATGGCCACACGCAGTCTGTTTCACGTGCGCTAGTTGCCTTGTTATCGTGTTTTTGGTCAAAGACGGTACATTTCAAATGGAAGACGACGGAAATGAAGAGATTGGGGACCGGTCTATTCCTAGAAGAAGTGATCCCAAACAGAGGATGCAACTGACGAAGACAGATTGGTGATGAGCTTGTCGCAAAGTATTGCGATATTGCTCATGCGCTGATATTTAGTCTTTCTTGCTAGTCAATGCAAGCACAAATAAAATAGCTCAATCAAAATGAGCGAATTACTGTGTTACATATCTATAAGAGGAAAATCCAAACTTTACTCCTGAACTGCGGCGATAGTAGGCTATATACATTTCAGCTGAAATATAGCTTTGAGGTATTTTGGTAATATGAGCGCACTGACAAAAAATTGTTGGAGCAAGCTCCACCATGTTCTCAGTCGCAAACAATTGCGTTTTTCTCAGGTCCGTTTAATGTACCTGGGCCTTTTAGAAAAAACAACGCCTCACATTTGACACCTGTGTCGCGTACCCACTCACTATATTGCTGCTTTGCCGGCACAAGACCTCAAGTCATGTTTTCGAAACTTGTTGCGACACATCAAGGCTGCCTTCTGTCGGGCTTTACACCAGCAGCATGACCACTGTAACCCCCGTGGTGTCTACGACCGCCACAAGTACACCTCACGATTCCGGGAATTACGAAGAAGATCCGTCATTTCACAGTGGCTCTACCACAGTTGACATTGTCATTACTGAACGATGCATATGAACAAAGAACGCAGATTTACACCGATGGATCTGTCTCAGCCACAATCTGCACAGGCGCTTTTATCATCCCGGCCTTACAAGTCACAAGGAAGTTCAAAGTGTCGCACATAACGACCTCTACGACAACAGAACTTCCCGCCCTACGTGCTGCTGCTAATTAAATCGTAGAAGCACCACCTCAAAAGTGGGTCATTTTTTGTGACTCCAAGGCAGCCCTTCAGAGTCTGCAGTCAGTATTACGACTGCAAGACCTATGAACAACTGGTGTTTGAGACCAGAGAGGTCCTCCATCAAGCCCTCATGAACGGACATGACATCATATTTTAATGGCTGCCAGGGCACTGTGCCATCGTCGGTAAGGACCTTGCTGGTGATGCCGCTCGGTCAGCCCATAAGGAAACCGTGACACTTCCTGTACCCTTATCAATAACTGAAGCTGCGAGGGGTCTTCGTTTACTCGCTCAAACCAAGACTGAAACTTCATGGAGCACCCCGATTTTCTCGAACTGTCGTCTCCACCGGCTGGATCCTACACTGAGGCTGGAGATTCCATCGAACTTCCCCCGCCGTGATACAAGTTTACTTTGCCGCCTCTGGTTAGGGGTGGCTTTTACGAAAGCCTACTCATTCCTTATGGGCATGCCCGACACACCAATCTGTGACTCGTGCAACTGTGAGGAGACGATCGAACATGTGTTGTGTTTTTGTCATCTTTATGATATCGAACGCGACATTCTTCGGAGTGTGTTAAACAAATTAGACAGCAGACCATTTTCACAGACAAATATTCTTGGACCATGGCCCCACGCGTCTCCAGCTTACAAAGCGACGTGGACATTATTACAGTTCATGAAATCGACTGAGTGACCGATTGTGAAGTGTTGGCCAACCGCACGTGTTCATACAGAGAGTACTTTCTTCCCCCTCTCTCTCTCCTTTCTTTATTTTCATCCCTTTAAACCACTTCCCCCGTGTAGGGTAGCAAACCGGACGTGCGTCTGGTTAACCTGCATGCCTTTCATTTCTTCTTTTTTCTCCTCCTCCTCCTCGCAATGCCGCTTCTGTGGAGAGCCCGAGTACCTTATGCTTATAGCAGGGGGTTGCAGACAGGCACCACTAAAACCTCCAAACCTTTATCACACCATCGAGCTTTGTGAGAGAGCCTTGTCAGCTCTGACCTCGAGTATTAGCAACAGCTGATCGCGAGGCCCCAGGACGTGACCCGAGCTCAAGGCATTCTGGAATGAGGACGCCTCTCCAAAGCTGCATTCACATAATAACGATGGTTATTCTCTCTCTCTCTCTCTCAGCATATAAATTTGTGGCGCTCGAACAATCGCATCCCACGCATGGCAACAATGGTACGACGACGCTGGAATGATGACACACGACACCAGGGGCATGGATGGATGGACGGAAAAACGTTATTATGGTCCATTGGGTCGCGCTAGTCCCCTAGCCCGAAGCGGGCCGCTCCCACGTTGGGACCGATAGACCTAGCCTATCGGCCGTTTCGCGGGCCCGTTGGACTGCCCATAGATAGCCAGAATGTTTTCCGGGGGGGGGGGGGGTGCACTCGCTTGGTGAAGGGTGAGGGAGCTGGGCAGGCCACATACTAACACAAACATTTCGGGGAGTGGGGGGGGGGGGGGGCGCCGCGTTTTTTGTGCCGACCCCTGTCTACGCCACTTGGAGGAACGACCACGAGTGCAACATGACGACTGTATGACTACGAATGCACTACGACGAGACGAAACGATGACGACGATGGAATGGTGATGAGGACGTAACAAAGCAGCGTGATGCCTATGAAACGACAAAGCAGCGATGCCGACCGAGTGAATACAATCTAACGATGACGACGGCAGGGCAACGAAGGAATGATCAAGATGGAATGAAGGCGGTGGAATGACCACGACAGAATAACCATCAATGGCATGTTTGTGTTGAAGCGTACGTCCACGTTACGTACAGTGCTCAGCGATTTGAGCTCGATAATCGGCCCGCTTGGCGGTCGGCTCTCTTTTTGCGCCACCAATGAACGTCGGGGGATCGCTGGGGGACAGCCAAATGCAGTCACAATGCGTCACAAAAGTCCTGGCTTTCATCGTATGCCACAATGCATCAGATCGGTGTCCCACTGGCCCACAGGTGACGCAAGAAAGCACGGACCATCGTGCGGGCCATTTATCGCATTTGAACTGAGCACTACATCACTTGCCGCCACGGACCGCCTCGGTTTGCACTAAATCCACTGCCAGTTTCCGCTCTATCCGGAACCGGCCAATCGGGCAAGACAGCAGCTAGCGGACAGCCGGAAGAAGCCAGCAACCAGAAGCTGCACAGTGCGGTGAAGAGGCAAAGAAAGCTTAGCTTTTGAAAAAAAAAAAAAGGAGACTTGCCGATCTCAGTAACTCGTACATCAAAGAAAGCGAAGATGTAAAAGCGAGTTCTCATGAAGCACCCGAGACATTGTAAACATTTTACTATATACGGCGGAATTTATTCACTATGTCCGACCCGTGTCATTTGCTTTACTATACCGAGCTTAGTAGTTATGTAGTCAGCGCGCTATCTCATGCTCTTCCTACATTTATGTAGCATTACGTTTTTTCCATGCCCTACAAGTCAGAAATATTACACCAAACGACAAAACGTGGGCACTTTGAACAAATCGACGTAGGTGTACCCCGGTGGCACGAGCACTTTCGATGACAATCGGAACCGAAGTCCATTGAAGCCCGCGAGCCTTATTGGCTCCCCTTCAATGTGCTCGCACAACTGAGCCCATAAGGCTTGAGGATTTCAGGGGTCTTTGGTTTCAATGGTCAACGAAAGTGTGCGTGGGCCCGTCGGTGTAGCTAAGTCGATTACGTAACTGCAGCATATGTCATCATCGTCGTAAATAAAGTCCAGTAAAGCTTAATATATATCTATATATAGCGAGAGTCTCGAATCTGGGAGCCTTGATGTCATTAGGTAGCGTACAAGCGTTTTTTTATCCACGTGCCTGCTCTCCAAAGTTCACGTGTTATATGACACCATCGGGCAAGAAAAGGATGTGGAACATTGTTCATTTGAATAAGTGTGTTCATTTTTGTGTAACACAGAGCCGAAGGTAAAATAAATGAACGTTGCCACACCATCTTATTCGCATGCAAAATCGCGAGCGCAATAAAAAAAGATGTTGACATATGTAATCCCCACCCCAGTATGACATATGTAATCCTCACGCCAGGTATCTTTGAGATGTTGAGATGGCAGCGATGTAGCGTGTGAACAGTATTCTGATACTATATGCGTTTCTCGTCATATTTACTGCAGCTGCAGCTGCCCTGTATGCCCTTTAACATGTGCGGTTGTCTCCCGTCGAGTTACGGGCAATTTTTTTTTTTTTTGGGGGGGGGGGGCGATTGTTCTAGCGCTGAACTTAACACAGAAAAAAGAAACCGCCTGACAAAGGCACCCTACCAAACACACACACTTCTGTTTATTTCTTTTTTTTTATCACCAAAGGAGCATCGAGTTGGAGTCCAACGTTTAATAATGCGTGTCGCATTAGCCTCATAGGCGAGGAGCGAAATTTGCTCTCAGAACGACAAACTGTTGCTTGAAGAGTTTACGGAAAGATTCTGGAGGCGGCGACCGGATACGCGTACGCGGCGATCGCACTTGAGCGCCGCTCCGCGTGGCGAAACATGCCCAAACGGAGAAGACCTGCTTTTAAAATGGTGACGAAACTAGCAGAGGCGCTCAGGCCTTACGAAACGGCCTCGCGGGAGACGTCGTAGTGCTTGGGTTATTGTGAAATTCAAGGTGCTTCCTAAGGCACATGGACAGACAGATGTTTACCAGCTCTTGCAACGAAAAATGGATGGCGAAACTTGCAAAACGGCGTTATGAAACGCGTATTTGCACAACCGTTTTATTATGTACGACGCTACGCATAACGATTGATACAATGTCATTCACGTCGCGCAGCCACAGCCTAACCTCGCAAGATCTCCTGAGATATTCGGGAACATATATTTCGGCCCTTCCCCAGTACGAAAAGCCCGTGGGTGTTCCGCGATCCACTTTGCACCCGCGCCATGGTTGCTTAGTGGCTATGGTGTCGGGCTGCTAAGCACGAGGTCGCGGGATCGAATCCCGGCCGCAGCGGCCGAATTTCGATGGGGCGAAATGCAGAAAACACCCGTGTACTTAGATTTAGGTGCACGTTAAGGAGCCCCAGGTGGTCCAAATTATTCCGGAGTCCCCCCACTACGGCATGCCCCATAATCAGATAGTGGTTTTGGCACGCAAAACGCCATAATTTAATTTATTCCGCTTTACAGCACAGCCGATTATGGGCTCACTCCCCTAGTCATTTTCATGTCGGCCGATGACGTTCGTGTCCACCGCGTGCGCCGGGAACCACTTGATCCTCACTTTTCTGTCTTGCAGTTTGGCCTCCCGCAGTACGCGCTCGGCCTCCCTGCATATTTGGCATTTGGCGAAGTTTCGCACCGCCTGTCTCGAGTCACTCAGTACCGTGAGGCAGTCTGCGTCGGCGATGGCCATGGCGTTGGCTACCTCCTCCACTTGTTCCGCTCTGGCGCTTCTCACGCTCGCTGCCGACCTGGTGGCACCGGTCGACGCCTCTATGACGACCGCTGCGACGGCGTTCCGTGGTAATTCGGCGGCGTCCACGTACCGCGCGTGCTCGTCCTTAGCGTGCAGGTCAATGACAGCCTTGGCCCTTGCCGCTCTTCTTGCCTTGTTGAACTCGGGATTCATGTTCTTGGGTATGGGGTAGATTCTGGTCTTCCTTTTCTTCCGCCTTCTTTTTTATTTTCTTGCATGGGATGATTTCGGTGCGTGTGTGCTTGATCTTGATATTGTTGTGCAGCTCGTGTTCGACGAACGTGAGTCCCTTCCTGACCAGGGTGCACAGGCATCTGCCGTCGGGCGGGCCCTTGTGCACTCTGTAGCCGGGGAGGGATGGTGCGTCGATGAGTGTTTCTTATAGTAGTATCACGTCCGGCTTGCGCGCGGCATGTGCGATGTGCTGTTGGATGACTATCTTCTTCCTTCCGAGGCCGCGACAGTTCCACTGCCACGCTGTTACGCCTGCCGCTGCTGTTGCTGCGTTGGTGGCTATGATTGCGTTGGCATGTATGAGGTTCCCTGGTTGGGTGGATGTTGCGCGAAGTGGGGCGCAAACGTCGGGTGGCTCACGATCGGCTGTAAGGTTCTTTCGATGTAGGCGAATCTGTTCATGTTCTCGGCTTGGTAGGTCTCCATTGTTTGTTTCATTGCTGTCACTGCTGCGATGTTCGCCGTGATTAGCTGTTTGAGTTTGGTGAATCTCACTTCGAATTTGGCTTCGAGGTTGTCTATGCAATAGTTTTCTGTTTGCTTGCACGTGGCCTCGACGGCTCGCTTCTTCGGTGCCGGTTCTTCAACGGCTGTCTCCTGGGTGTTCGTGGTTGTTTCCTCGGTCTTGCTTGTGCTTGGCGTGGGTCTCTGTAGAGGTTCGTTGTTGCACAGCAGCAGCTTACGGATCTCGGCAATCTCTCTCGTGAGGTTGTTGATGGTCGTTCGCAGCGCCGCGTTCTCTTGTCTTAGCGTCGCGTTGGCTTCTCACACCTTGTTCATATCGTCTTTCTTCGTGACTTCGGTAATTTTCTGAGCGTCGGCCCAGCTCACTCTCTCACGTGATGGTGACCTTTTCCTGCTGAGGCTTCTCTTACAACAGCTGCTGTCTCTGGATTTTGGCGCGCGGTTCTCCGATGGGGTCCTTGACTTTCGCGCAGCTGTCGACTTGTCGAGTGGCGGGAAATCGCTCTCCGACGGCAGCTGGCGTTCGGCCTGTCGGCGTTCCCATTGTCGCTTGCACAATACGTAGGGGATCTTGTATTTCGCCTTGCAAGTTCGGTCTCCGGTCGGGTGTTCGCCCCCGCACAACTTACATTTTGGGGAACAGCGATGGTCTTCTTTGGGGTTCGCGAGTCTGCAGGCCAGTCACGTCTTGACTGTGGGGGTCGGGCACACGTCCTTGCCGTGTCCCACTCGGCCGCATTGTTGGCAAACGTCGATCGGTTTCCTGTAGAGACGGCACAGTATCAGGGTGACTCCGTATCAGACGAAGTTCGGTACCTTGTGCCCCTGGAACACCACGATCGCGGTGGTCGTGCTGCCGATTCTCTTTGCGCCCACTCGGAGCCACTCCACCTCCTTCCCTCCCCTCCCGAAAGCGGACAACCAAGAACGCCCAAAACAGGTGAGCTGGAAACCGCACACCTCCCGAGAGAGAGATGGCAACGCAGAGCTCAGGGCTATAATTGAAAGACAAAATGAAACAATCAAAGAGCTTAAGTAAATGATTTTAAACCTACAGGGTAGAAACACCCCCCAGAAAGAAGCACAAAGCTCAAAACAACACACCCCTTCTATGAAATCCAACAGCTCAGTACCCCCCTCCGCGGCATCCTCGCGTGCCTCGTCACCACAACGGAGCCCCCCGGCTAAAAAGAGACCGATCGAAACGGTCAAAGACGCGGAAAGCCCCACACTAAACGATGTAATTCACCTAATCCAAGACTTGAACACCCGACTTGATCGCATGGAGGAGAAGATAGTAGCAACCGAAGACAGAATCAGGGCAGACATGAAGCAACAAATTGGCGCGTTAGCTACGCAGCTAAACGGGCGCATGGACGCCCTAGAGACCAGACTAAGCCAAACAGAGGCTACCGTAGCCACGATACAAACTCCACTCACAGATCATGCCGAGCAACTCGTAGCGATCTCACTATCCAAGTCCGGTCTCATAAACGCTCAGGTACAAAGAGCAAATCAATATGGAGGAAAATCTTAAGGAAATCAAAATATGGCAGTGGAACTGCAGGGGCTTCCGCCCAAAGCGGGCGAACCTACAACTCCACATCCAAAACTTAGACAAGCCGGAAATCCCGGACATCATAGCACTGCAAGAAACGCTAACTAAAGTCAAACTCAGAAAAAATAAAACAGACGAAAAAACGGGAGCGCAAAATCCGCGTGTGGCCGTCTTGGTCCACAGAAACCTGACCGCCGTCGAACACGAAATAGACACGAAGGACGCGGACTGCCTCCTCGTGGAAATAATTCCACAGAGGAGAGGACAAGCGAGCCTATTTATTCTCAAAGTATATAGCGCACCCCGATCGAACCACCCCCCGATAATAGAGGCCGTTAACAAAACACTCAGGCTCTGCGGACGCAAGCCGCTATTAATAGTAGGCGACTTTAACGCCAGGAACATGGCCTGGGGCTACAAAATAAACAACAAGAAGGGCACGGCAATATGGAATTACATCCAAGACGAAGGCCTAACATTACTGAATGATCCGCTACAACCCACGCGAATAGGAAGCAGCGTGCAGACGAACACCAGCCCCGACCTCACGCTACGTAAACGTGGGAAAAGGGAAATGGAGGAACACCGCCTGCAGCCTAGGCAGCGATCATTATATAATCGAAACCACTATCCCGGCCACATCACTAAAAAAGAGAGGAAGGAAAGAGAACACGATCACCGACTGGGACAAATTTAGAATCATCAGAGCACGAGACGAGCCCACCACCATAGATGACCTCGACAAATGGGTTGAACAGCTGGGCAAGGACGTCAAAATCGCAACCGCAAGCATACCAGTCACAGCGGAAACACACGCAATAGACAACAGATTACTACACATGTGGCAAGCACACGAAAGCCTCCAAAAGAGATGGCTCAAACAAAAACACAACAAAAGACTTAAGCTCAAAATTACTCGCCTAGTTAAAGAAATAGAACACCACGCACAAACAACAATGGGGTCAAACATGCGACCAGATGAATGGAAAATTGGGCCTTAAAGCCACGTGGCACCTACTCAGGTACCTCCTCGACCCTGAAAATTGTAAGACGGCACACAACAAGAACATCGGTCGCATTATACACGAACACCCCCTTCAAGACAACGAACTCCTCGACGAACTCAGGAGCAGATATTTAGATACCTCCGACAAGAAAATGCTTCCCGAGTACAAAGGACCTCAGAATCCTGGAATGGACGAGGAAATAACGACGGCAGAGGTGAGGGCGGCGCTACACAAACTCCGCACATCCTCTGCCCCGGGATCGGACGGAATCACAAACAGAACTTTGAGAAACCTGGATGAGGAATCAATCAACGCTATCATAAAACTATTTAATCAATGCTGGGAAAAAGGCAAGCTGCCGGCAGCGTGGAAACACGCAAATATAACCTTCTTACCGAAACCAGGGAAGAGTCTACAAATGCAAAATTTGAGACCTATCTCCCTCACGTCATGCCTGGGCAAATTGCTAGAACACGTGATTCTAGATCGCCTGCAAGAACACATGGACAAGCACGAACTCTTCCCCAGCACAATGTTGGGCTTTAGACAACACCTCTCCACACAAGACCTCATGCTCAGACTATCGGAGGAGGTCATCAACCCTATTCATAGCAAACGAACCAAAGCAATCCTAGCTCTGGATTTAACCAAAGCATTCGACAAAGTCAAGCACGAGGCTATCACGGAAGCCTTTTCAAATCTAGGAGTAGGCGAGCGAACCCACACCTACGTCAAAGCCTTCCTATCCGCTAGGACGGCGGAGATACGTTTCGGGTCACTCACATCCGACCCCTTCACACTGGGAAGCAGGGGAACGCCGCAAGGATCAGTACTCTCACCCCTCCTTTTCAATGTCACGCTCATACCCATGGCACAGCAGCTCGAAGGAATACCAAACCTATCGCACTCCCTATACGCAGACGACATTACGCTCTGGGTAACCAAGGGAAACGACGGAGAGATCGAGCACCTACTGCAAACTGGAGCAGATAGGATTATCGTGCTCCCCGCAAAAAGCGGAACTTCTCGTCATGAGATACAATCCACGAGGCCACACAAAAACATCAGTCCTGATAGAAATATACGTGGACGACACCCTAGTTCCCGAGGTCCAAACGATTCGGATACTAGGTATGCACCTACAAAGCAACGGAAGAAACACAGTGACTATCAACAAACTTACGGCATGCGTGAACCAAACCAACCGTTTGATCCGACGCATCGCCAACAAACACTTCGGTATGAAGGAAGCGGATCTTCGGCGTCTAATCCAGGCTTTCGTGCTCAGTCGTTTCGTGAACTCCCTCCCATATCTCAACCTGTATAAAGCGGAGAAGGAAAAGGTAAACTGCCTCATAAGACAAACCTAGAAGGCGGCGCTCCACCTGCCGAGATACACATCCACCGAGAGACTCCTGAAAATGGGCATCCACAACACGTTCGACGAACTAGTTGAAGCACACAGAACAGCCCAATACGAAAGATTAACCAAGACACCTGCGGGAAGACACATCCTAAGGAAACTAAACATCCCGTACGAGAGCACTCAAACAAACGTCAAGCACATACCCAGAGACATCTTCAGTCGCCTCAGGGTCGACCCAATCCCAAAGAACATGCACCCGGAGTATCACAGCAAACGGAGACAGGCCCGGGCCAATGCACTCCAGAAACACTGCGCAAACCACAAGGAGGCGGTCTACGTAGACGTAGACGAACTCGGAGAACGCGACGCTTTCTCCGCAGGGGTGTTAGGAAACGACCTCAAACCAATCACCGCGCTCACCATTTTCGGAAGGCACGCGGAAGAAGCGGAAGAAGCCGCGATAGCAACAGCTATCACAAATACCGCAGCCAAAATAATTTTCTGTGACTCCAAGACGGCAGTGCGTAATTTTGCCAAAGGCAGAATCCACTAACCGGCGCTACAAATCCTGAAGAAAACACATTTCACGCCCCGCCAGATCAAAATCATCTGAATCCCTGCGCACTCGTCCCATCCCGGGAACGAAGCGGCTCACAATTTCGCCCGAGGACTCGTCAACCGGGCAGTGAGCCAACCGATCCTGCGAGGAGCAAAAGAGCGCATGATAACCTACCACGAAATTAAGCAATACTATAAAAACGAAAGACTCGAATACCCACCGACTTACAAATCCTTAACCGAAAACCAGCAGGCAACGTGGAGGCAACTCCAAACACACACCTTCCCCAACCCGTACAAACTATCCATAGTCTACCCAGGGATACACTCCCCCGAATGTATGCTATGCGAGGCCGACAAAGCCGATTTAGCACACATCTTGCATGAATGCCCTGAGCTCAAACCTAGAGCCGAATGGCAGCTATCCAACCGAGAGCAGTGGGAGGCTGCGGTGACCAGCTCGGAACCTGCAGATCAACTGCAGGCCGTGACCTGGGCTTTAGAAGTCGCGGTAAGACACGGTCTGACGGCCACCTCACGAAGCCATCAAGACTTCCCACATGTAATCGCATAAATAATTTTCTGTTGACGAAATAAAGTATTTACCACCACCACCACCACCTTGCGCCCACTGCTAGCGGGTTCCTCTCGTTGACGATGTTCCTATCTAGCTCGTCGGCGCTCACGTCGATGGGGATGCCTCTGATAACGCCCTTTACGGTGTCGTGAGGTGCCGTGCGATATGCGCTTACCTCGTAGGGTTTGCCTTGAATAGAGATTTCCTGGATTTTAGCGTACCTTGACTCGTTGTCTTCGTTCGGTGTACTGACGGCCATGATGTTCTCTTGCGGGTTGGGGCAGATGGTGTCCGCGGCGCTTTCCTCGCTCGTGATCTTGGCCGCGGCGATGGTGGTGGTGCCGGTCTTGACGATGTCCAGTCAGCCTCTGGGTCTGACGACTATCTTGCTCTCTTCCAATGGCATGGCTGGCATGCGTGCTGCCTTGATGACCGAGGCTCTGGCGTTCTTGTTGAATTACGATTTCGGGCTTGCTTAACTCCCGCCGGGTCCGTCGGGCTTGCCGCTAGCGGGGGTCCGCTGGCGCAGCCTCGACATGCGTTCCCCCGAGAACGTTCATCCGGCGTCGTTGTGGCATTCCTCTGGTGATATCTCTTTTCCTTGAACTTGAACGCACATTTGGTGTCCACGATCAACGTTGTCCGAGCGGATGCCTCCATCTCGGAGATGACGAGCGGCCGCCGCCGAGGAGTACGGCAGGCGGCGGCTGGTGCGATGGTGTTGGGCCTATAGCGTTGGCGGAGGATGCCTAGGAGTAGCAATCCTTCGCACGGCGGCGGTAGAAGTCACGAAATTGGGCAAAGAAAAACGCACCTCTGGGGTCAGCTGGTATCGGTCGATGCCGTTCGCCTTCTCGGACACACTGGTGCAAGGAAACGTTTGGTTCGAGGTAATTAGCCCTGCGTAATTGGTTACCAATGACGGAGCCAATTGAACACGTCTGCTCGCCTCGGCGATCGCAGCGCCCCGGGGACTCCGGAATAATTTGTACCACCTGGGGTTCTTTAACGTGCACTTCAATCTAAGTACACGGGTGTTTTCGCATTTCGCCCCCATCTAAATGCGGCCGCCATTGCCGGGATTCGATCCCGTGTCCTCGTGCTTAGCTGGCCGACACCATAGCCACTAAGGATACGATTTAATGACCTATGGTGTTCGGCCGTCATACCTCTCACAATAGAACGCCGTAATTCTTATAATTGCATCGTGCACATTGTTAATGAAATATACATATATATTTTGTTGAACAGCTTGGCTAACGTCCGCTGGAACACACGGTATAATTGTGGGCGTTCTATATACTCGCACACAGAAAGGAGACAGAGGAGAGACGCAGGAAATGCAACTCTATCACACCAGAACTTGGACGCGAACTGAGTGTCGAAAGGAGAACATAGGGGCGCGACACAATTAACTATACTAAAAACAAGGCGTTCGCTTCGATGGTTTAAGGCACACGTACGAGGCCTCATGTACGCACAGAATAGCGTATCATGCACAAAGCCGTCACTGTAATGTTTTACTTTTGGGGTTTGGTAGGAGGTTGAAGGGGGGGGGGGGGGGGGGGAGGCTGTTGCGATGGCGAGCACTGTTACAGCCTGCTCCCTCATTTTGCTCCCCGTTTGCGGGACACCGCCTTTGGATCTGCTGCGGTGCGTCGCTTCGGTTGGCCATTAATACACTACTATATCTCAGCAGGAAAGTTAAGACTAAGCGCCATATAAATACGTACGATATAAATACGACGTTGCTAACTGAAAGTGCAAAGGTGCAGTGAGCTCACTGTGTGCGACCTTGTTGACCGTTTTCACCACGAGTTTCATAACGCTACCGGTGCCGTGAACGGTGCCGGTATAGCTGCAGTGAGGACAAAAAGATCCCTGCGAGAGGAACAAACCCTCCCACCTTCGCCTCAAATTCTCCGGAAGAGTACACAACGGCCTTCTCCTCGGCATTCGGTTAAACCCAAGAGCAGCGGGAAAGCGGCGAGGACTACCGATATTATGGTCCTGACAGAACAGCTGCATATGTAGGCACTCTGAACGTAGAGTGATCGGGAGGAACTGGCAGACTGAACCAAATGTACGGCTTGTCTTCGCAGGCTTCATTATAATAACGCAGTGATTGCCACGGCAATAGTTCAGTGGTATTGAAGCGTCGCGTTAATGAGAGCAGGGTCGCGAATTCTCTTTCGCGCGTCATTCTCGCAGGGTCAAGAGCAAACACTTTTGAGTGCTCAGTGAAGAAGCCATAGGAGCGGTTCAAACTTAATCTGTCCGCCCGCAGCATTCGGCGTTTCTGAGAGTGCCGGTTTCATTTCTAAGCACGAAGCCCGGCTGCAGCTTTCGTATAAGCGCAGCCTTTTTCACGACCAATTGGAAAGGCCATCTTCTGGGAGGCCATCGTCTGGCCTCCCTATTTTTTGTGACTTTTTGTAGTAGTTGTTAAGGGATGGGGGTATGCAAACTATTCGCGCAAAGTTGGACATAATCTGCCGTCAGCGACAGATTCATTTATCGTTATTATTTTTTTGTAACTTTCGTCAAGCGGGCTCCGCAAAGTTCCACGACTGTCAGGGGCTTCCCAGCAAATTTCCCGCGAGATCTAGCGCTCCGCTATATAGATTAGCTCGTCGCTTTTGTTCGCGGGGCCCATTCATCCTTCTCAGGATTAGGGCCATGAGTCTCTCTGCCAATTAACCCTTTGAAGGCTGCATTGTATAGACACTAAGGAAAATTGCACCGTTCAGGGTGGTCTTTTTGTGTCTGTAACTCACCTTCTAACAACATTAAAAAAGGGTGTTTGAGCGATCTAATGCCCCCACCTGAAACGGTGATTTAATGGAATTGCACCCTTTCCCCCAATGGATGTGTTGCCGAAATGCACACTGCGTTTTATTTTTACTGCGACATTTGTTATTCTATCACCACTCTAGTCGTTCGGGTGTCCTGCGAAGTAATCCTAAAGTGCTCTCCGAGACGTTTGTAAACAAAAAATGAAAAAAAAAAAACGAAAGAACGCCGCGCAGCGCTCTACCTTCATTTGAACAGTAGATGCCAATCGGATGTGCTACCCCTTCGGCTTTCTGTCGAACTTTACCATAGTGCACCATCGTAACTCAAGGGGCAACATTTATGAAAAATGATATTTTAGAAGACCGCCTGAATTTTAACAACTTTCAGTTAGCAACGTGCATACTTTGCTGCATTATAGCCGAATTTCGGCCACGATTAAAACACTACTATATCTCAGCAGGAAAGTAAAGAATAAGCGCCATATAAATACGTACGTTATTAGGAGTGTGTTCCCTTCGACGTTGCTAACTGAAAGTTGGTGAAATTCTGGCTCCCTCTTGAAAAAATTTTTTTGAAAGTTCTGCCCATTGAGTTACGCAGGGAATTGTCGTAAAGTTCAACAGATGGCCGCAGGGGCAATGTACCGAATTCCCGTGTATGAAACAAAACCAGTGGTAAAAAGCGAAAGTTAGACCCTATAGGAAATAAAAGGAAAAGCCCTGTCTCTCGAAGCGTGGACATTTCGGCTAGTTGTTCGGGAATAGCATTATGAAACACCATCGTTCCAGAGCCCAAATAAACACGGACGAGCAGAGAAAGACAACAATAACGGCGGAATTCAGCTGAGTTTTATTCACGGAAAACAGGGCTTTATGATCACAAGGGCGGGCGGGGGGGGGGGGGGGGCGCTGCTGGTGCACCCGATCACTCAAAGATACTTCCTTGAAGCAGTCCACAATCATCAAAGGCGGCGAAAACCAAATGCAGGCAAAAGTTTCACATCACTCATGCACAATCTTGCACATCTCCCGCCCTGTATACATAGCTGACGCGACACACACGTTTGCCCTGAAATAATCACGTTTTTTTTTCTCCCGAGCACAACCGAAGGAGCACTGATGCAGTAATCTTTTTCATTAGAGATACAAGGAGCTTCACAAATTTCCTGGTTTTTCTGAGAGCTGAATTTGCGCAACACACGTGTTCGTTCGAAAAACGCCTCGCATGCTGGCTTATGCGAGCAACGGCGAATGTGGTCGGCCAATGACCAGCGCCACTTAGTGATGCAGCATTCCTGCGATGCTCTAACACGCGTTGATTAAGACAGCGTCCAGATTGGCCAATATAGCATTTCCCACGGGCGAGGGGAAAACTATACACCACACTAACCTCACATTCAACGAGGGCTTTGGTGTGCTTTATTTTGCAGGCTGGCTTCTTCTTGGTTGCGTTCACTGGGCGACACATTCGCCCCAGCTTATCCTAGGCTGAAAACACAACACGTATACCTCGCACCTTGAGGCGGTATGAAACCTGAGGCCAGTAGGGCACTACAAGTCGCTGTGGCGGGCGTGCGTTTTCCTCCAGCCTGCGCCTCCCACCACAGTTTACCTCGCGAATCTGGCTCTCTATACCAGACCGCAGATAGGGCGGGAGATGAGCAAGATTGTTCATGGGTGATTTGAAACTTTTACCTTCGTGTGGTTTTCGCCGCCTTTGATGATTGTGACCTGATTCAAGGAAATATCTTTGAGCGATCGGGTGCACCAGCAGTGCCCCCCCCCCCCCCACCCCCTTCCTGTGTACGCGCTGCTTGCGATGCCGTAACATATAGTGAGATGCAGATTTTTGGAGTCTCTAGCCGAGACAGCCCGGAGGTTTATGACATTTTAGGGACGTGATCTAATCAGCTCAGCTTCCAACTGTATTTCATCACGTGTTCAGTCTCGTTTAGTGTTCACCAACATGTATCCAACGTATGTAGCGTGTTTGGAAAGTAATATCACTCATTTTATTTCAAACGCCACAGGAACTACGCCAATGGCAATTCCACAAGAGCTTTATGGCGCCTTTGCGGATGCTAAGTACGAAGGAGTTTATAGTCACAAAGCGTGCGACTAACATATAATGACCTCGTGAATTTTTTGTGTGTATTCATTTGTGTGTATGGATATCAAACTAACGGGAACCAAACAGCGAGTACAATTACTCACTGTTAGATTCCATGTCAGTATGTTGGTGAATCGCTCATTAGCTGGCGAAAATTGACACCCTCTTCCACGTGATCTCAGGTCCGTTACGGGGGTATCATGGCGGAGCATGTTTGAAGCTCGTTCGTTTGACATCCCGATCAACGGGTCTTGTATAAAACGAAATGATGTGAGCCCGTTTGTATCAGCTTTTGTTTCAACGCCTGTCAGCAGAGTCGTCCATCAGCTGCGTTTTTGATGACCTGTTCATGGAAACATGATGTCAATAACAGTACATCATTTCGATGGCGTATCGCACGGGAAACATTGGAGCATTGTTAAGGCATTTTTACGGGATATCACATGACAACGCTCTTCAATATGTCTCCTTAGTTATGTTTGGCCGGCGCAAAAGTATGTTATTATAACATTTCGTCGTTATTTTGGCCTTCCTAAAACGCCTTTGCAAATCCATTTTTACACTGGAATAAATTCAGTAGCGTGATCTACGTGGTGCGTAGATTTATTCCGCACTAGACATAAACGTGTGGCACCTGAATTCAATTGTCTTGCATTTTAATAAATTAGTTGGCATTTGGATTAATTTTAGCGAGAAAACCTCTCGTTCTGCGCAGTTTTTATAACTAAAACAGCAATAATCAATCGGACAAGGAAGACCTAACGTAATGTAATCTAACTAAAATGTACTTGCCGTAGAATTCGGTTGTGTTCAAAGTTCCAACACAAAATTAATCATTCGCAACAAGTTCATTTAAACATTTATGACAGAAACTCCTCTGGGAGTTGTCCAAGTGAGCGTAATCGTTGTGGCACTTGCTCATCTCCACGCAGCCCGGTGTCATTATCAGTGTTATGACACTTGATCTGGCCAGTACAGATGACAGCGCTGCGAAGACACGAACTACTGCCGACGGCGGCGCAAGGTGAATTGATGGCGTAAGCAAACTACTGCAGGTGGCTGCGCCAGGTGCGCTGACAACCTCCCGATCATTATTCGCCCCTATCACTCTTTAGCGCCCTATCTATCCGCGTGAACCATTATGAACAGTGACCAACCGTACTCCGGCGGCGGTGCGTCTGGCGCGGACGCGCGCGCTGTATCTCGAAAGTGATCGGCGATGGCGACAGAGAGCGCCGACTGCTGACAGCCCCGTGTGCTTTGTGTACTCGCCGCTGAGTTCGCGTTGAAGGGCGTAGACTGCAGACTCGCACTTTTCTATCCCCTGCCTTACGTCACAAAGTTTACCCTGGAATATATCCTACCTCAGCCTGCAAGTTTTGTCCCGCTAGCAGAGCGGACCTAAACCCCATTATGTGGCAATGCAATAACCACTCCCCACCCCCTCACCTTTGTAGAGTTTTAAGTAGTCGGGAGCTGCGGGAGGCTGCCATGCACAGCCATAACCCCGAACTTCAGGAAGCTATCCTGAGGAGGGCTGAGGTGGTAGAGGTGGCCTACCGCGAGTAGGACAACCTCTCTCGCCTTCTTCTCGCAGCCCCTTTCCCTTTAAGATGGGATAAATAAAGTTGTTTCTCTCTCTCCCTCTCGCGTTGAAGAGAGACGCGTGGGCCCCAATCATGAAAGCGATCTGCGATAGGGGTTCAGTGCGCCGACTGCTGACAGCTTCGTGTGGTCTGTGTCCTCGCCGCGTAACTCGCGTTGAAACGAGAGGCAGCACGAAGGTGAATTTTCTCGCTGCGGCGGGCACTATCTTGAAAGCGATCGTCTTACGGGACGGACGGACCGGCGGACGGACGGACGGTTTTTCTCGTTGGGTAAGCATAGAAGTGCTTATGCATTTAATAAATTTTGGTTGCCTATACACTTTCTGACCCAATTTTCACGAAGAGTGTGCCCCACGAAAAGCAAAAAGCATCAGCGCAAGCCGCACATGGATACCTATAACACAGCGCTTCAAACATAAATTGTAAATTTTCACCATTGAAGGCGCAATACAATAACTGGGCTATATATACGTTTTAAACATTGTTTTCGGTCTACAATAAGACTGTACCCTCTTAGCTGAAGGCGATGTAAACCAAGGTCGGTATAATAAAGCAATCTCTTTCACTCTATTCTCTTCTTATCATTCACCGCTCGCAAGTGGCCGATTATGGTGATAAAGCAGGCGGAACTGGAATAAAATTATTGCATCCTTCCTTTCCAGCTTCTCGGGCCCATGATGGCAAGAAGCTGTTCGGGCTACTTCTCAAGAGACCGGAGTCGCTCATGGGGGAAAGTACCTATGCCTTCCTTGAGATTGCAAATGTCGGAGAAAACGCGGCCCTTGAGCGAGTAATGAAACGTCCTCAGCCACTCATCCACTTAACTATTACGGAGGTTCAAAAGATCACAACAGTGGACTCTGCAGGTCTACGCCAACTGACAGAGTTCATTCTAGAAAACTCGTATTCGAATTTTACCAAGGTTTACACGGACGCTTCTGTTCACGAGGGCAGAACACAACGGCCGCGTTGTAATTGTACAGAGCCTGCAACACAGCGTTCTCTTTGAATAGAATGTAGGGCACCGTCAACATCTGGGGAGCTGTTAAGCATCAATATGACGCAGAAGTATATTGTCCAAATTGACAAAGGCTGTTTTGTGTGACTCCATTGTTGCTCTCAGTAAGTTATCCAGTGAAAATGCTGACTCACCTCTATTTCGGGAAATTGTCAAGATGGCCCACTGAATCGCGTCTGAGAACAGCACTGATATTTCAGTGGATATCATCACACATTGGTGAGGATATCCAGGTCTCTAGTGCGATCTCTGAGGCCACACGAATGAGCCTCTGAAGTACCGCGTTAGTACTGTGAGAGCTGCAGTGGGAGAGCGAATACCACCTGATCACGTGTGGCCCTCAATAGCCTCATGTATTCCGTTTGTTTTTCGTTTTTTTTTTTTTTGTCTGATTCGGCAACTTCACTCCTTAAGAAACCCAATGCGTAGAACATTATCATGGCTTAAAACTTAAGGTATAGGAGGCTTCACTGTACGTAAAAATTTTGTTAAATAAGTCCACTTTTCTTTCTTTGCGTTGTGAGATGAACGCTTATATAACGTAGATTGTCGCGTAAGTATAATACCGTAATAATACTGCAATATAGGCTATTCATAGCTTGTATATCGGAAAAAGAATGTTTGTGGCAGTGAGTGCTATCAGAAAGTAAGCTTTGAAAGCCCACATAATTCACTCGCTTGGCTGAAACAGCTCGCTTTCCGAAAGAGGCGCGAAGCTCCCGCAGCACTTTTCTTCCACTCGAGTGAAATGTCAAGCTTGATTGAATGCCGGGGTGCCACAGCACACGTCGCGCAGCATCCCGCCGCACTCTCGCAACGCACAAATGTTACTCGCGGAACGTCAGCGAACATTGCCGCATAAACCACTAATTGGCGCAGCTCCCGGACTTGGAAGTTCCACGTAGCCGCCGCGATTCACCGGATACCGCGGCACCAATTTGCATTGACGTAACCATTTCTCGACCTTGCCGCCGACCATTAATCGGACACGCTGCCGCATCGACTGTGGCTAAATATGGCAGGCGCCCGCAACCAGATGGATTATATAGCTTGCGTGCTTCGATACGCACCTCCGGATGCAAGTGGCCACGAGTGCTGCACGTTCTAGCTTGCCTTCGCGCTATCGCGAAAGCCGTGTATACAGTACGAACGCGCCTATAGCTTTGCGACCTCACTGCGAGTGCTCTTTTCTGCCGAGCGCTGTGCACTTGGTCCCCGGACTAATCAAAGCATTCTAGACGCGCGAGCATGGGTGGGATAGAGAGGCTCTTCTGAGAAGACGCTGATGTGCGAGGCAGCTCAGACTCGAGCGTTGTCTACGCACTGATCCTGCTCCCCGGTTGGGACGCCGCACTGCGGCGCCTGTAAACGGAACAATTCTCGGATGCAAGTGACTTGCCCGTCACTCTGTCGCAGGCTCCTAACCAAACACGGCCACGTGCACCGCCGGAAATGCGACCGTGTGTAAGCTGCAGGGTTTTAGGTTTTGGCTGCATTTGAAGGCTTTTCTTTTGTTTTCCTATGCCTCCTCCAACTTGTTGCAAATAAAATGAACTTCAATCTTCAAATAAAATTTATTTACCGTTTTGCGGGGACTGCCATTCGAGTAGTGTTGTGCGCAAAAAAAATTTCAAAAACCGAAATCTCTTTTTTTCAACGCTCAGTATATGCATGTGTGCGCACATTCTTCACGGCTGAAAATCATATATTGTTGTAGAAAATGCTAGCTAAAAGCCACTGTTAGAATACTAATATTCAAGGAAATTATTAATACAGAGAATTTCTTTAATATGGAACTAGCGAATGTATTTCTTTTAAAAAAAAAAGGGGGGGGGGTTCCATTGCATATTTCCATGGCGCGGTAGCCCGTCACTCATGAGTGCGATCGGCATAACAGTTTTTTTTTTAATTATGCACTGTGATATTCAGCATGTGCCTTTAAAATTTTACATAATAAGAAGCAGTTCCAAAATGAACCAACAATATATTACAGAAAGTTGTCCACCATGTTATTTTACAGAACACTTGTTACTTCTTCAATGAATGCAGATGAGGTGGTCATGGCAGCAATGCGGTAGGGAAGGCCGTTCCACTCTTTAGCTGTGCGATGAAGAAATGATGAGGAGCAGGTGACAACAGTGCGTGCACTAGGGCGAGTGACATTTAGTGGGTGGCCTGTGTAAAGCGATATGTCTGAAGGTGGTAGAATGTAAGGGGCGTGGTGAAGCGAACTAGTGTAGAACTTACGGACAATAAGAAGCTTGCGACACGGCGGTGGTGCACCAACGTGTGCAAACCAGAATCTACTTTTAATAGTGAAACGCTGGCATCACATGAGTGTGACGAGTGAATGCATCTTACGGCGAAATTCTGTATTGATTCTAATGCGTTTCTGAAGTCAATCTGGTGAGGATGCCATACGGGTGATGCGTATCGAGTTTCGGCCTAACCAATGTTTTATATGCTAGTAATTTTACCTTTTGAGGAGCATTGCGGAGGTTGCATTTCAGCAATCCCAAGGTTTTGTTAGGAGATGATGTGATTTTAGTCACATATGAGCACCAGATAAGGTCATGCGTGTTCGTTATGCCTAGGTATACTTATTTGAGTCCACAGTGTTGATGGGCATCTCATTATATGTGTAGGGAGAGTGAGACCGATAACAGCTGCGGGAAATTGACACAGATTTACGTTTATTAGTGTTTAGGACCATTAACCAGTGATCACACCAGTCTGTAATGTTGTTCAGGTCATTCTGGAGAGAAGTGTGGTCATTACTGTTAGTGATAGTTCTATAGACAACGCAGTCGTCAGCGAGCATACGAATGTGATAGGAAACATGCAATGGTAGATCGTTAATGTATATTAGGAACAGGAGGGGACCTAAAACTGAACCTTAAGGGACGCCTGATGTTACGGTAATAGATATCAACTAGTCTTGTTAATGCTGACGGACTACTTTGGTTACTAAGAAACTCTTTTATCCATGTTAGGACGTTAGGGTGGAAGTTCAAGTGAGAAAGTTTTAATAATAAGCGTTGATGAGCTACATTATCAAATGGTTTCGCAAAATCAAGAAGCATGATATCGGTTACAGTGTCAGTATCGAGATTTTAGTGTAGGCTATGAAGAAATGTAGCTAATTGAGTGTCGAACGACAGACCTTGTCGGAAGCCGTGTTGCGAGGGATGGAAAAAGTTAATACAGTCTAGGAAATTTATTACGTGTATGAGTATATGGCGTGTTCCACGATTTTGCAAGGGGCACTAGTTATGGATACGGGAGGATAATTTAAGGGTGAATTATGGTTGCTTGATACTGGAACGACTTTGCTCTTTTTCCACACGTTTGGGAGGGTGCCTGATAAAAGTGATTGGGAAAAACAGCAGGGTTACATACATCGCAGCAATGCGCTTCGTGTTTTTTAAAAGCTTTGCGGTGATTTCGTCAACACCGGCTGATGAGGATAATCTATGATTATCAATCATTGCGGATATTCTATCCGGTGAAAAAATAATATCCGGCATTGGAGACATGGCAGCAACAGAGAAAGCAGGAAGAAGCACGTGTGGTTCTGAGTGAAAACAGATGAAAAAGCACTAATAAACAGTAACATCACTAATAACACCAATAAACATTTCACCATCTTTCGAAATTATGATACCAGGAGAAGACTGGGAATTGATTACCTGCCAGAATTTTTGGGCGTTACTTCTACGCATGCGAGGTAAGTCTGAATGAAAAAAATGAGTCCTTCCGTTGCCGGAAAGCTATCAAGTAAGCGCCTTCAGATACGTAGTATTTTTCCCGGGAGCTAGGGCTTGGTCTCAGTTTGGCGGAGCATAATATACGTTTCTTTTTGTTTCCGAGGTTTTTTTTTTATTGCGTTCGTGAACCATGTTCTATTGCGATTAGAGCGAAGTAAGATAGCCACGCGGTTAGTCATCTTATTTTGGAATATCAACCAGTTTTCTTGTATCGAGCGATTTTTGAAACCTGGTTGAAATGATTATAGAATGCGACTAATTCGTTGTTAATCGCAGCATAATTTCTGTTTTCGCACAGGCGGATTGTTTTCTGGTCCGTATGACGTACTATAGGGGAAAAAGAGAAAACAGCATAAATTACATTATGATCACTTATTTCGCGTAGGCAGCCAATGGAGGACATGCTTTCAGGATGAGTGGTTAGTATGAGGTCAAGGATGTTTGCAGTGCCATCAGTTGCACGCGTTGGCTCTGTTATCATCTGGGAGAGGTTAAAACTGGGGCAAATATCTAAGAATTATTTAGCTCCTATGTTACACGTATCTGTGCTAGAATAATTTGACCAGTTGACATGTGGGTAAAATTGAAGTTCCCATAAAGCAAGATGCAAGCGTTCAGAAATTTTTTTAGATAAATGGTTTAAGGTGTTATTGCGATCGCGGGTCAGGATTACTGTTGGGGGGCGATAGCAGACACCGAGTAGTAGTAGCTGCGGATTAGCACGACAGATAAGCCATATAATTTCTAGGTTAGTGGCAAGATGGACTGTGGAGCACATTAGCTGTTTCTTTACCGCGATAAGAACGTCACCACTCCGAGTACCCGGCCTATCTTTACCAAAAACATCAAAGTTCGGTAGTTCACTCGGAACTTCACTGTCAGCGGTTTCACTGGCAAGCCATGTTTCGGTTAGTATAAGTAGATCACTGGAGGACGAGGATACAAGATGTGATACTTGTTCACGTTTCGGAAGAAAGCTTCTTATATTAAACAGAGATTGAAAAAGACGCTCGGGGGGCAGGCAGAGTACGTCGACACGATTGCTGATAACAGCGGGGTGGGTATATTTCTTTCACGGATTGGGATGCTTTCTCAAAAAATATAGCGCTTTGAAACAGATTGATTCTAATGTTTTTCGTGCCAAAACCAGTTCTGATTTTGAGGAACGCCGTAGTGGAGGGCTCCGGATAAATTTCGACCACCTGGGGTTCTTTAACGTGCACTATATAACGCAAGCACACGGGCCTTCTTGCATTTCGCCTCCATCGAAATGCGGCCGCAGCGGCCGGGATAAGATCCCGCGATCTCGTGCTCAGCAGCGCAACGCCTTATCTGACTAAGCCACCGCGGCAGGTATAGTGCTTTGAAACTATGAATAATGTTGTAAAGCGAACAGAAAAAGGAACTGAATAGGCTCCTTGCAAAAGTGACTAGATGTTTTCGCGCTTAGAAAAATCCTTACCCATGCTGTAAGAAGTGTTTTTAAGCTTGCGGCCATTCGACAAGATGGCTTTTCTTTTAGAGAAGGAAAGTTTGACAATGATGGGCCGGTTACGACCAGGAATGTATCGAACGAGGCGATGCGATCACTCGATTTCTTTTGGCTCTAGGGAAAAATTCAAGTAATCAGACCACAGCCGAACGACCAGTGCTTCTGACTGAGCAAATGATTCAGATTTGTTAGTACTAGTAATGCCATAAAAGATCAAGTTATTGCTTCGAGAGCGGTTATCGACGTCGTCAAGGCGAGTTTCAAGATTATAAACCCGACGGACCGTCATTGCGGTGTCGGTTTGCACGGTTCCGATCCGCTACCTCAAGGGCTCAATTTACTGGCCGTTTGTTTCAACACTAGTTAGACGTTTACTGAGTTGGGTCAGGGTGTTATTGGTTGCCGCTTCCTTATTTTCAAGGTCTTGGACTTTTGAGAGAAGCTTGGAATGCACAGTAGATAATTTCTTTAGTTCTGCTAGCAGTGCCGCTATTTGGGGTCCAGGATTCAGCTCAATATCGCCCGAATGGAGCAGCAGGAAACGCGCAACAGCAAAGGAGCTCACGAGCCATAGCTTATTAGTACTTTGGGAATTAGGTAATTTATCGAAATGGTGTATTCTGAGAACTTGTTCCAAGTGGATGCGCCGTGCGAACTCAGCGGCTACAATTCGTTAATTGCTATATTTACCGTAGAGTAATTAGTTGAAAATGTAATTAGCTAAGTTTTGGTAATAAGTCGAGTATTTACTTTGTTTTTTCGCGCAAATATTGTGCGTCTCTTCGAGTAATCCATCTCAAAGACTAGAACTGGGTTAACTACCACTATGCGTATTTTAAAAAAAAACACCCCGCAGGTATATATCTCTCAGCCGTTCCACTCAGAGCACACAAATGAACCATAAAGTCCATGCGCGTTAGTGCCGCTTAAGGTTGCAGTGTCCTGCAGACATCAGACGTCCTACTAGAAACTAAATTCGAAGAAACTAAAATCCAGTAACATGGGTGCATCTTCACAAAGCTGTGGGTACTCTAAACAGGTTCGTATAAAACAGCGCTGGCCAATTGCTTGGCATAAGGGGCATATAATGTTAGGGAAGGTGACCACCCAGTGACATACGCTTCTTCCGAATGAAAAGCTTTGCGGTATCGCGGCCTGGTTTACGCTCGCCGGCGTATTGTAATAGTCAACAACCACCCTCGCAAATTAGTCTGCCAGCGCAACAATGTAATCATTTCTTGATTTATTTACTTCCAGTAATACTGCAGGCCATAGAGCCCAAACTGGAGGGGCTATACAAAGCATGACACTACATGAATAATAGTAACAGAAGTCAGAATCCCAAACTGCTACAAGAGTCAGAAATCAAGGTAACGAGGAAACAATAATAAGGTCTGTGAAATCGTGCATTTCAGTGAAAATAGCTGTAAGTGACAATAAATAGACAATATACGCAATAAAGTAATAAACAGAAACGCAATATACAAAAGGAATTTCTAGGATGATTAAAGAAAGAAAAGTCCAGATGGAGTTCAGCAATCATTCAGGCGTCCAATGGACAACCAGTATACAGCTGGCATTCATTTTCAAAAGCAGAAATGCGGTTTGGGTCATTTAGTAGTTCTACAAGTGATGTGCATAAGATGCACTTCAATACTTCTCATTGTTCTTTCTTGAATAGTAAGTGAGTCTGATACAATTCACAGCGGTGAACGTTGGCACCAGATGGTGTAATTTGTGCGCCGCTCTAACGGTAAATGAATAACTAAGGAATGCGTTTCCGTAAAGTAGATCACAGACGATCCACATAATAATCACGTGGTAAAAGACAGGGCACTTATGAAGGCTAACTGAAAGCACCCAGTTCTCAATCCGGAATGGCACGTGACGTGCTACTCAATATAGCTACACTTAAGACTGTGCCGAAATGGTATGGCGTGATGAATTTTATTCAGGTCATGAAGATCGACCCTTAGGTAGACGCAGGCCGCTCCCACGTCGGGACAGTAAGGTTTAACCTCACCGCCGTGTCGTAGGCCTTCTGAACGGCCTGTAATCTATCTAAACGAACTACACGAAAAAGTAAAAAGAGAAGCAAGACACATTAGGGCTATTTGATTACCTGAACCAAACTAGGTATATTCGATGAAGCTGCAGCCGCGGACCTACAATAGGAACAGTAGTCACAGACGGGTTTGCAAATATATGCCATTTAAATGTGTACTGCCCATGGAAGAAGAGCACATTCCGGCGCATCTCGACAACAAATGTGCCCCGCAACCCATCAGCCCAGTCGGCGGAGAAACGCGAGACAGCGCAACCAGCGACCACGGCATCTAAATTTTAAGATGCCCCCAAAGCTCTCGCGCGAGGGCACGTGCGTTTGAAAGGGCCAGTTGGCGCTCGGCGACAAAAGCGCTGCGCAATTCGGTTGCGCAAGAGCAAGCGCCTTTAGCGGAAAAAGGTCGGAGTACAAAAAAAACGGGCAAAAAAAAATTGAGAAAAGTTCGGCGGGTGTTACACTCTTGTAACACAAGAAGGCGACAGTAAGTCTGCTGCACACTCGGTAATACATGACGTTACACAATCGGGGTTAGACTTCTTTGTACGACATATTGGTAATGCATTAAGTTATGCAATCGGGGCTACACTTCTTGAAAGACATAATGATCCGCAAAGGTGACACATGTGGCACTGAGGAGACCTCCTGAACGCCACATACGAACAGTTAACGTAGTACCTAAGGTGCATCATGTTAGTGCACGCACAAGGCCACAACTTTAGTCGGCCATATGTCTGCGACGTGGCGTGTGCAATCACACACGCACTAGGCACACCTTTAGTACGCCAGAATTGGGGAGCAGCCTTTGCTTGAGGGAAGCGGGCTCGATCGTCTCGCACCCCGGAGGCCCGGGTTCGGTTCCCACCCAGACCGAAATGTACCAAATTTTTTTTTTCAAAGCCACTAATTTACTCACATAAAAAAGCGTTAAATCAAGCTGAAAAGCTTCATTTAACGGAACGAAATGTTCCGAAATTTTCAGTTCAGCAAAGTGCTTTCAATTATCCGACGTACATTCATAGAGCCTGCCCGAGTTACCAAAGTTTAAAGGAGGGGTGGGGAGAGGGGCGGCGGTGTTATGGGTAATATATAGTATGTGTGCTGGGTTTAGGTTTAGTTTGAGGCGACGGATGTCATTGACCCGTTAAGAATGTTCGCCGAGTCCCATGAAGGAACACAAGACGCGCCGAATTATCTCTTAAGATAAGTGCGTACGCAGGAAAATTTTTCACCATTTGTTTTGCTCTTGAATAAATATGATGCACTTCGCAGAAGTTCTCCGAGTGTTGTGGATGTAACGAGGTTCTTGACCTTGCCTTTGTGACTTCGACCTGATGCCGCGCCGAGTGGTGTCACGTCAAGTATTGCAAGACGCTTAGGAGGAAAAAACGAAATCACGAAAGATACAATTAACGATAACTCAAAGGGAGGCTCTACTTTTCGAAGCGAGATCAGGATGCGCTTAGAACGCGCACTTATAATGCGAGGTACAATAAGGAAGAAGGATGTGCTTGCTGCGGTAAAGCTAGCGAAACGATGGAACATGTTTTATTCGAATGTGAATAATTCACATTCACATTTACACACAGATTTAGGCTCCTCTGGCCTCCTTGGAGCCCTTGGGTTCAGCGAGTGCAGGGGGAAAGAGAAAATGTCCGCATAAGAGATTATAGTAAGAGGCGATTGGAAGTGCGGCGGAAGAAAAGCGGGAAGATGAGAAACTTTCTGAACCTCAATGAGGGTTCAGAAAGTTTAGTAAGGAAAATTCGACGCGTTTTCATTTTTTTTTTCAGATAGCTAAGACATTGGGCAAAGCAATAAAAAGAGCTTGGTGCCGCAACCAACCACCCCGTTCCAAAGGAGACGCTCATGGCATCCATCCGTCGATCCACACGAAGCCAAGGTTTTCCTGGACACCACCATGGCATTTGTCGACCAGGCCACATGACTCCAGCGCATTGTCTCAATAATTTCTGTAAACGCAACTCCTCCTATAAATCCAACTCCTCCATCTCTGCGTTCACGGATGACTGCAGTCAACAATGGACTCCGTAACCGCTAAGAGAGAGAGAAATACTAAAAGAAGGGGAGAAGTATGTACAGGTTAACAAGCACGGAAAACACAGTTTTCTACCTTATACTGGAAAAAGAGGGAGGTAGAAAGATAAGAAGAAAGTAGGGAGAGAGGGAGAGTGAAATCGACATAGAGCAACAGACACACAATCACAGCCAGCCGCTATCACCACAGACTACCATAGCACAGGATCACTCGTAGCACAGCGAGTACCAATTCAGTCTACAGCCGCTTGTGCAGGTCGTTTGTCCTTAAAAACTTTATCACTGGCTTTATAGCACTCAGCTGCGATGGCTTACTAGATCGGCACTCCCAAATTATTCGCTCTGGCAGTAACGTTTGATCAAGGTGAGCTAGCACAATTCCTAGCGATCGGCGCCTTCGCACCCCAACTTGATTCTGTCGACGCGAGGCCACCGTGCATTGTCGGGTATGGCTAGGAGCGAATTTTACAGTTCTTCCTTTCGGATCGGAATGACCGACAGCACCTTGTGTGATGACTGCGGTCACGAGGAGACACTTCAACACATTCTGTGTCACCGTAACCGCTAAGAATTTATTAAATACATCTCTCTCTCTCTCTCTCTCTCAAGCTAAAGAAGTTATTATGTGATCTCCATGAATTCGCTAAATCGAGACATAATTGTAATATTCAAACAGTTCTCCGAACGGCAAACAGTTTATAAATTCAGGAAAAGTTTTCTGAATTTGGCCTCTCGTCCCTGTGGATCATGTCCGAAAGCAGTTCGGGTACGGTAGATTGCGCGCCGTGAGAACTGCGATAACCAGCACAAAATATGCGCAGACGACGCGCAAGCGGCAAAAAGCTCTTAGCAGAAGAGGAGAGAGAAATTTCATCTGCTGAAAAGGCAGAGAGATCGGCCTGAGCTGGCGTGCCCTAGCCGGCAACCATGCACTAGGGAAGGGTAATGATTCCTATAGTGCTCAATCCTGACAGCGAATTTAACTGGCGGGACCTTATTTGGTACATACCTGTTGACTTCCCATTACTAACGCGATAGCGTAAAGGGCCCCGTGTCGCAGAAAATCCGGCGTCGGCATTTGTGTCGGCATTGGTGTCGGCGTAAGCATCGGCGTCTGGCGAAAATAATCATGCCGAACCACATCATCCCGAACCACCCCGACGGGGCGGGCCCTTCGCGCTGCGCACGGCGTCAGTGAACAAAAATTGAATTTCTCAAAGTAAAATCCGTCAGAAAATCGTAAAGTACGACTTAACCACAACCTACAGACGTGATGGCGTCGGATTGCAATTTGAATACACGAGAAAAAAGCCTGATAAGCAGCCAGGCATCTTTGAATGCTGTCGCGTTACACTCTTAAAGGCGAAGCTTAAGCATCCTCCAATTCTGATGTCTTGTGATGCGTGCTTGCCTCCCGCGGGCTGATGGCAATAGACCGGACACTGGATGGTGGTGATATTGACCACGTATTTGTAGAAATACTGCCGGTAGACTGGAAGGCACGCAGCATCTTCATCCCAAACATATATAGCCCATCAAAAAAGTATGGTGAAAATTTTGATTACCTCATCAGATCGGTGCTCATGGAGGCTAAAAACAACATGATACTGTACTAGGCAACTTCAACGCGATGCCTCCGACTTGGGGTTACAAGCTCACTTCAAAGAAAGGAAACGCTATCCACTCGCTCATTCAAAAACGCGCACTCACACTCCTCACAGACCCGGACTTTCCAACTAGAGTGGGGCATAGTGTATCAAGGGACACGGGTCCGGACCTTACCATGATCAAGAATCACGAAAAGGCCACATTGAGAAATATGGAAGAAACGCTGGGTAGCGACCACCACATCCTGGAGGTTGCCATTTCGCCTAAGCACACACGCGAACGCTTCAATCAGATCCCATTGACGGATTGGACGGCGTTTAGTAAAGCGAGAGTTCAACAAAATAAAGAAAAGGAGTATATCACATCACTGCAACAATGGACGAGTGAGCTCAAAGAGTCGATCAGGCAACACTCAAAGCGGATGCAACTCACTACTGAAAATCCGGTGTTAGACCCCCAGCTCGTGCATATGTGGGACGCTCGTAGAGGTCTTTTGAAAAGATGGCGCAAACAAAAACATAATAGAAAACTAAAATTACACATAGCGGCTCTTACCCAACAGGCGGAAGAATACGCTACTGTCTTGGTGCGCCAAAATTGGCAATAAATGTGCGCCAGCCTGAGCGGAAGGCTCAGCTCGTCCAAAACGTGGGCAATCCTAAAACACCTACTGTACCCAACCAAAAACAAGCAACAAACCTCGCACACCTTCAGACACAGACTTCGCAACCAACCGGGGTCCGATGAGGAGATTCCGTGGGAGCTAGAGGCAAAATACATCGGTGATCACACACGCAAACAAACATCTACACCAAACTATAGTGGGAAGCCAAATGAAGACCTAGATCACCCATTTGAAACGACGGAAGTCTGGACAGCGCTTCACTCCCTAACTCGAAACACAACACCCCTACAAGACGGGCTCACAAATAAAATCCTGAGAAACCTGGACGACCACTCAATAGAAGTCCTAACGACTTTCTTTAATACCAATTGGGAAGCGGGAATTCTACCAAATGAATATAAGCACGCGCACACAGTACTTATACCAAAACCGGGCAAGCCTCCAGGTCTCACCAACATGCGACCCATGTCTCTGAAGTCGTGCCTGGGGAAACTTTCTTTTCGAAAACGCGTGTGCTGAATCACCTGAAGCCCCTCATGGATGACACAGGCTTCTTTTCTGACACAATGTACGGCTTCAAGCCGCATTTGTCAACTTAAGACGTACTATTCCAATTGAAGGAAGAAGTACTGGACCATGTCACCACACATGAAAAATGCATATACTCGCACTGGACCTTAAAGGAGCATTTGACAACGTAGCTCAGGAGGCCATCCTCAAAAACTTATCGCAACTAAATGGCGGCGAACGAATCTACAACTACATTCGAGCATTCTTAACGGACCACACGGCAACGGTACACCTGGATGCCATGAGAACAAAAGAGAAAAAAGTTCCAAATAGAGGCACTCCTCAGGGATCAGTCTTATCACCTTTTCTCTTCAACGTCGCCATGAAAAACCTCCCAGAGGATCTAGAGAACATTCCGCACCTTCGTCACGCAATATATGCGGACGACATTACCATTTGGAAAACTCGAAGCTCGGATGGAGAACAGCAGGACCAAGCAGCAAGCGGCGGCAGACGATGTCACCGAATACGCCAAAGAGTGCAGCCTGGAATGCTCCCCAGAAAAATTTGAGCTCCTCGTCCTCAAAAAGAAATCCAGAAGAAAAAGCACAGGTAGAGGGGCCAAATAAATACACCTCAACCAAAAACCCATACCCAGAGTCCAAGCACTGCGCATATTAGGTGTCTACATGCAAGATAGTGGTCGCAATAACCACCCTATAAAGACACTAAGGCAAGCTGCCTACAGCGGAGCTCACATGATCAATAGAGTTGCCAGTCGCAGACACGGCACGAGGAGACACTTCAACACATTCTGTGTGACCGCAGTCGGAGACTCAGGCCCTTATCGTCAGTAGAGTCACATACGCGACACCTTATCTCAACCTAAGATCAACAGAAAAAGCCCAAATAAACGTGTTACTGCGGAAAGCACGCAAACAAGCCCTCGGCCATCCTCCAGGCACGGGAACAGCGAAACTTCTAGCCCTGGGCATACACAACACCTTAGAAGAACTAATTCAGGCACACCGACATGCACAAATCCCACGCCTCAAGCTCACTAGAACAGGCAGAGCAACTCTTCGAAGGTTGCAATACTCCGTGGCGACAACCAACAGTCACCAAGTACTCCTGAGTACATGATCAAATAATGGTGGCCCCTGTTCCACGTAACATGCACCCGGAATATCATTTGGGCAGGAGAAAAGAACGAGCGAAAGCAATAGAAAGGAGGTACGGCACTCTCTCCACTGCTCGTTGGACAGATGCGACCATGTACCCGAATGGAGAGGGCATGGTAATCAGCGTGGCTGGACACAGACAGCAGGAACTGGCATTCGCCTCCGTTCGTACGCAGAACATCGCCGCAGCAGAAGAGGCTGCCATTGCCCTCGCCATCTCGAAATCGAGACAAAATGAGGAATTATATATTCTTACAGACTGTCAGTCAGCATGTCGAGCCTACGCGAACGGCCATCAACATAAAGTAGCATGCGATATTATTAATCGCCTCAACGAAATACCCCGCACCACGATAATCTGGACACCGGGACACGAAGCCGTCAGCGGAAACCATCGTACACACACGATAGCCCGAGGTCACTGCAAGAGACGCCAGAAGACCCAAGTCCATGCAGAAACACTACACACTTACTACGATATACTTCAGCACTACCGTCTTTCGAGAAGAACTATGCCACCACCGCACCCATTCCTCACCAGAGCTGAAGCCACGACGTGGAGGCAATTCCAGACCAATACCTATCCTCACCTCACGTTCCTTCACGCGATGTACCCCACCCTTTATCAGCCCCTTTGTCCTTTCTGTACAGAGCGAGCTACCCTATATCATACCACATGGGCATACCAAAATATCCCCAATAACTCCCCAATCGAAACGCAACGCACGAGCAGTGGGATATGGCGCTGACCAGCTCGGCACTGGAGGATCAGCGAAAGCTAATCGCCAGAGTCGAAAAAACTGCCACTGCTGTTGGGGCCCTGGACTGAAGGCTCCACCCACCACGGGGATCGACGCCTCTCCGTGCCCCGTCAAAATAAAGTTTTGCCTCTCTCTCTCTCCAATTCTGATGGTGCTTCGCTGTTTTTTGGTTCTAGGTAACATTGAGGGGAGTGTTGAAAACCGAGCCTTTCTAAATTTTGATCGGGCCTCATGTTGCAGAAAATAAGGTGTCGGCGTCAACGGCGTTAAATAACGCTATCGCGTTCCACTATTAAAGGCGAAGCTTAAGCGAGTGCAAGTGATTTTTAACCTTCGTAATTTGCTCGCACGAATATTGGGATCCGCTATCGCCTCAATCAACCACTTGGCTGGTTGGGTGATAAAGAAACGGTACAATCGGAGGAACAGAGGCCGAATTCACGAAGCTTTTACAGCAAAGCTGGCTATGGCTAGGTTCTATGCATATTCGTGTCCGTCAACAGATCTGCGTGTGCAAAAACTCAGCTCCAGAATTTGATACAAAATCGCTTCATTTTATGCAAAAGCCACGCCTGATCACTTCGATATGCATTTTCTGTAGATTAGTTATCAATAGGCACAATTTTCAAGATCAGCAGGCTCTCGGGTAGATAATAAGGGTTTCTCAAAGATTTACCGCTGTACGACCCGCGTCGGCCAAATTGTATACGCTCGCACCACCCTCTCTTTGTCGTTCCAAGCTCTTGCGTGCCTAGTTTCCTTCCGCTCTTCCGGCGTGGCAGTCCCGTCACGCGTGTCTACTTTTCGCCGGGTGGCCGTCCCGTCGGCGACTTTACAATTGCTAGTGTATAGGTATAGTGGGGGCGTGGCACTGCGGGTCACGTGACTTCCGCTTAACACGTGTTGTCATGGCAATCGTGGAGCTCCTAGGTGCCTAGGAACATAATCGCTTAGGCACTTTTGAGCACTTTTGAGGCACTGGTTTCCATTGAACGTGGCTCTCTTATCCCCGGAACCCGGGAGCAGCGACCTGGCCGATCCTTTTGTGTAGGGAGCGAATCGTTTAGGGCGCGTCGAATGTCTGGCGGTGTCCGGCCCACGCCCGCCGCGCTTTATTGTTGTAGCGTTCGTTCTAGTGGCGGAAATCATTGCAGTAGTAGTGGTGTGGCATGACGGCTTTTGATCTCGGTGAACTGTGGTGGTGTAAACAAGAGGATACTGCTCGCGTTTGAGCCCCGGTGCCGCGGCGGAAGCCGTGGTGCGGTCGTTGGGGTGTTGCGGAGCGCAGCGTAGCAACACCCCAAATAAAAAAATACTGCTCCAGTCAGGTAGACTGCTCCCTCTCTGATAGTGAGATTATATTTGGATCACGAAAACAGTGATGCGTTTATTTGGGAATACCATCGTTCCTCACTCGCACCCGCTTGTCCTCGCACCTGCGAGAGAGAAACGAGGTGGGGGTATACTCTTCCACGCGAATGCATGCCGCCGATCAAGACCGCTGTTCAACAAAAAAAAAGTGGGTGCGTGTGTGTCTTTCTTCGGGATGACCGCCATCGCCGCTCAAGAGAAATAAAATTTTCTCATACCTTTTATCTAAATTCTGTGTCACTTATATGTCATGTGCTAATCTGCTTCGCTGGTAATCCACCTTCACAGCAGTGGAATGGCGCGGGATTTTTTGGCCATAAGTGCTGCTTGCTATTGGCTGGCAACCTTCACTAATGAGATCTCCAACATCATTATTGGATGGATTATGCGCTTACGAAACCTTCTAGCGTAAGAATGTTTCTTTATTATTTTTTTGCGTGTAGGGACGCAAAACCCTTCCTGCCCCTCAAAATATCGAATCTGACCGCTTGGGTAGTGTAGCTTTGCGCATAAGCTCACCATTGCGGCAGGCCTAAGTGACGTCAGGATGGGCCCAATGCTGCATTTACTATCGTGGACAACATACTCGAAGGTGAAGAACAGCGAGGTGATATGGGACGAAGAAATATGAGACAACCGCTCGTCCTCGCTGCTGTCTTGCCGAATAGGCGAGTACATCGCGTCGCGTATCACGTGCGCGTGTGTCACTTTCCATTAGGCCATGGACGCAGGAATGAAGTGATAAATAATAATGGTCAACCTTAAAAGCCCTGTCTCTCGTGTCGTACTCCTCCCACCATAGATGTGTCATCGCCCCCATGCTTGCCCGGCAAACATTACCTTCGTCCTCATGACGTCACTGCGTCGACGTCTCACTGTTATGGATTCGCATAAATTGTTGTTTGCATCTAGGCTTAGATTGTGAACGATGAAGTGCAGGAACGTAAACATGGCCTCACATTGCAACCGGAATGGCGCATAAACATAAGCATTGCATTAGATTACACGTTGCCCGGATGACAATAAAGAACAATGGTACGCATCGCAATTAGTTCTATAGCATTTCAATATCCGCTTCACAAAAGCTTCGATTCACAGATTCCAACATGCGCATTGGACGTAAAAATGTTTTCCATTTCATTTCCTTACGGCGCTTTGCTCACGTTCTAGTAGGCGAAGGAAACGCGAACAGATTAGAGCTAAACTGAAAGCGTGAATTTTTTTTTCGCTTGCGCACTAGCCGTGATGTCGGCATACTTTCGGATTTTACACTTAGTGTGGGACCTGCACCTTCTTTGGAAACCGGATATATAGTTGTACGGAATTAAACTCTAGGTGCGCTGTAACGCAAAGCTATTCCAATCTGATTCTATTCCATCTCTGCAATCAGCCCTCCACGATTCGTCGAAAAGTTTTAGAACCACCTACATTTCGCCCGCCTATCCCGCGACGTCGCGAAAACCGCCAGAACTCCCCATCTGCTGTGACGCATTCACACTGATTAAGCATGATTAGGCGAAACAAAGGAAAATTAATTATTTCTGATTCTATGTCTTTTTTTTCATTAGCCCTCCGCTATTGGCCAAAAGTTTTTGGGCGGCACCCACTTCACCTGCCTGTCACGCGACGTCACAAAACCACGAAATCTCACAGGTCAAATTGGCGTGCACGCATTCAAGATGCGTTAATATGCTGAACGAAACAGAACTTCTTTCGGAATAGCCGAAAACATCCCCCGGGTTCCGAAAGGAATAGAAGATCGCTGCCCACCGATCACTCTGGCACTGGCCATTTGGAGCTGCCGCGAAGAATGAATTTATTTGCGGATAATAAAGGCCCGAATTTGCAGAAATGTTCTTATGCTAAAGCAGTTCATAAGAACCGATGCCAGCCAACGGCTATGGCCTTAGTTACGGCGGCCGGCCAATGACAAGTAGCACTTACGAGCAAAAAGCTTCGTGAATTCGGCCCAAAAGCTTCTTCGTGGCAGTATAGCGTAGCTGAGCCCTTTCCACACGTATACGACATTGCTCTGCCAACTATTCTTCGCTGATGATGATTTTTAGCGGCATTTTAGATGCGAAGCATCTTATGGTCGGGGCTATGTCACTCCCTCCCTCCCTCCCTCCGCCGTGCGGCGTCCACACCCCTACTGCGCATGCGCATCCTCCTCCCCCTCCTCTCCTTGTCTCATCTCCTCTCCTCTCGGCATTCCCCCTCTCCTCTCAGACGCTCCTCTCCTTTCCGGATTGCGCAACGAATGGCAACACCTGCGGCTCCGCGCGCGATAATGCGAAGCAGCTTAGGTTAGAGACGCGACGGTAGGCGCCCCAGAGGCACCGGCAACAGTCACCGACGCCGCGCGCGTTCGGTGCGAACGCGGTCAAAACTCCGACGGCGTCGACAAAAGTTTTGCGCGTTGCTGGTGCTGCAGTCCAAGTTTATACAGCTGATAAAACTGCCTTGAGTCGACCCCATGGCTGCTTCGCATACTACTCAGGGTTCCCCTACGGGAAGATGGTGTAATATTTAACTTTCCATTGCAAGCCACCACGATTTCCACCCACCCACCGCAAGCTAAGCAAGGGGAAGCGCGTGAATCGCGGACGCCCGCACCACCCCCCTCGTCCGGTTACCCCACCGAAACCCTCTCCTCTTCAGCATACTCTTCGCCTATGGTCAGCCATTTAGATATTAAGAACCTGTCAACGCAAGCACCGATATCCGCTTTGAAAGCAAAGAAATGTGACCTTGTATGAACGGGTAGAGAGAGAGAGAGAGAGAAATAACTTTATTCAGGTAAAATAAAGTTAAAGGGGCCGGAGGGTGGGACCTCAGTCCAGGACTCCAGTAACCACCGCCACGCGCCGTGCCTGGTCAAGGAAGCGCTCAATTGAGTCCCCAGGTCAGTCCGGGTGAGGATGTCTCCCCAAAGCTCCCTAAAAGACTTTTGTGCAAATTTGGTTGAATTTGAATTTTGCGGTCGTGGTTGGCACTCCCATGTCACATGGGGCAAGGATGGCCTCCCCCCACACCAGGGGCATTGATTGCCATATCTGGTTGGCCAGATGGCATGCCATTGCCCCATGTGCGTAGATGTTTGTCTGGATTTTTCTGTATAGCCGAACCTCCTCCACTGTTAATTGCGGCTTTGGCGCGGCGAGTTCTTGGCGAGAACGACATTGATGTTATAAGACAACGCATTCTAGTATTTGCTTGTGGTTTCCGATTGGGGTGTCCTGCCTTGCTCGGATTGCAGTCTCGCGAGCAAGAGCGTCTTCCCCTGTGTTACCAGTGACACCAACATGCCCCGGACACCATACAATGAGATGTTCTTGTCTTAGTCGATCGCCCAAGATGTTAAGGGCGATCCTGGGGATTCTTCCGTGGAGGAAGAGTCGGCAGACTACCTGGGAGTCCGTAAGGACGTAGGCGGGCCTGTCTTCTCCCTCCCGTGTCTTTATCACCAGGGTCACTGCAGTCGCCTCCACTGTGCTGGTGCAGGCTGTGCAAACCGAAGCTGTTGTTATGGTTCTTCGGTTTCCGGATGGTCCCAAAGCAGCCACGATAACCTGTCCCTTAATGTCCCGTGCTGCGCCTGTGCATATTGTGTCGGGGTTATTGCCGAATCGTTTTTCTAATTGTTGGGCTCGGGCTTTACGCCTGTCTTCATGATATTTTGGGTTCATTTTTGGGGGGGGCGGGGGGGGGGATGGGAGAGATTTTCAGTTTTTCTCGCACCTCCCTCGGTATGTCTACTAGTTCGCTGCTGCAGTAGTGTGTGTTGATCGGGTATCCGAGCTCTTCTGGGACACTCCTGCCCGCCTGTGACATATTTAGGCCTTCTCGTTGTGTGACCATTACCATTGCTTTGTGTTCTTCAAAGGTGTTGTACACACCAAGAGCCTCGAGTCTCTCATTGGATGTCCCCAGTGGTAGACCCAGGGCGGCCGTATATGCCGTGCGTATTAGGATATCTACCTGCTCTGCCTCTTTACGGTTAAGCTCGTGATACGGGAGGCTGTAGGTAATTCTGCTTATTGCGAAAGCTTGAACTAGTATTATTGCGTCTGATTCGCTTAGTCCTCTCCCGTTCCGCGTAATTCTTCCTATCATTCTCGTGATTTGTTTAACTGAAGTCTTTAGAGTTTTTAGGGTATGGTCTGCTCTTGTGTTGTGTTGTATCCACATCCTTAAAATCCTTAAAATGTATCCACATCCCAATCATTTTTGGGGGATTCTTTAAGTGTCGAATCTCCAAGCTTCAGTTCAGCTTTTTGAGATTTGTTCTAATTTTTTCCATGTACGGTAATCCATTATGATTATTCAGGTGCACATTTCATTACATTCTCAGTGGTGAAATCGTGCACTATGTGAAGAATTTGTTCTTTGCTCCGATTGAGCCTTGTGTCGCCCAAAGAGTAATATCATCTGCATAAAGTGCAAAATGCAGATTTGGGCATTTTTCCAGCTTATGGGCTAGGTTATTCATCCCCAAGTTGAATAGTACTAGGGGTGAGAGGATAGCACCTTGTGGTGTTGCGCCTATTTGGCATATTGAAAGAGCCGGATCGGGTTTCTCCTATGCCGATAGTGGCAGTTCTATTTGCCAAGAAAGATTTGATATAGTTATAAGACTTTTCACGGTACCTGGTTTTCTCAAGTTCTTCCAATATCAGTTCGTGCGCGATGGTATCGAATGCGCTTTTGCTGGAATGTGGCTTAGTACCTCTTCCTTCAGTCTTAGGAAGACATCTTTTGTCGATAAGTGTGGCCTGTAGCCACACATATGGTTTGACAACAGGTTTTTGTCTTCTATATAGTTTGCAAGTCTTGTGTGGATGACTCGCTCAAAAAAATTTCCCAGACAAGACGTGAGTGAGATCGGCCCGAGGTTTTGTATGTTACGAGCCTTGCCTGGTTTAGGTATCAAAATGATTTATGCCTCTTTCGATTGTTTTGGAATTTTTCCGGTTGGCCATAACACTCTGTTGAAGTCTTCAGTTAGTTTCTTAATTTGTTGATAGTTTAGGTTCCGTAGCATTGTATTAGTTTATCGATCCTCAGGTGTTGTATTCTTCTTAGCTACCTGGGTTGCTGCGAAAACCTCTGCTTCTGCTTCTGTTATAGAGGCGTCAACAATTTCGTTCAGACGCCCATCGTATGCTTTCGAATATGAATGAATAATTGGTTCCCCTAGGTATCTTTCTTTGAGTTTTGCAATTAGTTCGGGTAGAGCGTTTCATCGGGCTGTTCAAACAGCGCTGCGAGTCACCATCCGATGCTTCCGTCGGCAGTTACGTAACTTTGACGCCGGGAGATTGGAATAACAATAGATTGGAATAGTTTTACGCTATTGGGCTCCAGCTCAGGTGCTTTGAAATTGTTCATTCTTTTTTTCGCATTGTTTTAATTTGTTCCGTATAACGAACCAACTCACCCAACAACACGTCTTCCTAATTGCTTCATCTGTCCGCTATAGTATAGTTCCCACGGTACTCGCCCAGCCAGCCTCTGTGCGACGACTGCGTCTTTATCCCACATTTTGTTGCCAAAGTGCTCGGATTGTCTTTACAAGTGAAGCCGAGCAGCCATGTAATTCTTGTGTGGCGACGCATTATATATGAACTAATTTTTGCGCACCAGAACCGATGAAACATTGCAAACTTTCGAAACTCACAGTATTTACATATATATATATATATATATATATATATATATATATATATATATATTGCAAAGAAAGCTACCCGACGCGATTGTCTAAAATTCCGTTTTAAACGTCCAGCGAAGACGAACTTAGCACTATGACCAGATTGCGGCCGTTGCCACATGGCGCGCAAAGCTTCTGGCAACGGCCGCGAGGAGCTGCAATCTCGCTTTCTTGCGGCGTTTTCTTGGACCTTCATTAATCAGAACCCCTGCATTTTATGGTGTACGCGTGTGTGTGTGTGTGTTCATTTCGAGACGTTGGAACCATTCGGTACATAGCCATCTTCCTGCTGGGTTATTCTCCCGATGAATATTCTCGGGTTTTCAGAAGCACCTACCGACCGACGACATTTGTATTTGTAAATTTTGAGGAAGCCAGAGTTCTAAATATGCAAAATGTCACCCGCAAGGCTAATCTAAACGCAGGAACATAGTTATGTAAAAGTTTCCTTCTGTTCACCCGGAAGCTGCACTATGAGGTAGCCAAAGCGTGAATATATATATATATATATATATATATATATATATATATATAGTAAGCCCTTTTTATACTGAAGAAGACGTTACGTACCAGCGTGCGGCCCCCTTGCTTGTTATTTTCTTCGGTAATAATATGTAGAGAATAACACACCAAAGCAAATATTGTTACCGTTTTGAAAGGATGGGCTGGGGCCATATTTCGCAATTATGTTCACTTCCGAGGCTATTCATTCCTTATGAACAGTGCCGCCGAGCAGTAGGTCCCGCCGACTACGCGGAAGCGCCGTTTCGAACCAGCCGATAGAAAAAACAAAAACAAATGTGGGGTTTCACGGACCCAAAGGCCCAATCTAATTATGAGGCACGTCCTTGTAGAGGACTCCGGATTAATTTCGACCACCTAGTGTTTTTCAACGTACACCCAATGCACGGTGGACGATCGTTTTTGCATTCCGCCCTCATAGAACTGCGGCCGCCGCATGCAGCCGGGAATCGAAGCCGCGACCTCGTGCTTAGCAGCGCAACGGCGTAGCCACTGGTCATCTCTCCGCGTCGTTCTAGCCCATTACAAATGGCACACAGAATAGAAAACGAGAACAAAAGGTAGTCGCAATATACAACCTCCGCCATCACTCAGAGTCCCTCCCTGTATGCGACACAATGTAAGTATAAAGCCCATCGAGAGTTCCAACCCCGGTATTTGCAACGCGGTAAGAATTGCAACACTCAGTATTTTGACAGGTATACGTCTCGTAGTTTTATTGCGATATCAATTATGTGAACGCTTGAGGCGCACTACCGTCGCCATCATCGCCGTTGGCGTCGCCATGATGTTCCGTATAAAGACCAAGTGCGATACAATCACGCCCGCCGGCCGTGTGCTGTAGTTGCGAGGGAAAGCATGTGAGGGTGAGCCGAGAAGGATGGGGGCTTGATCTCTAACGCACAAGGGGAAAAGGATGGGGATGATAGATGTGCGCGCGCTAGGGGGCAAGTTGGCGGCGCTTCTCTTCTACTGCGACCGCGGATACGCATGGCGCGACTGAGCGGTGGCCGCGCAATCCCTATCTTGGAGGCAATATGCGATGGGTGCAAATGTTAAGTAACCCGAGATAGGTGATGGCTTCGTGCCCGCAGTTCGCGTTGGAGTGAGAGACAACACGAAGGGCAATTCGCTCTCCGCTGCTGCCGCTCCATCGCGTCAGCGTTCTGACAGCGAATGTCTGCGGTCATCGAGGGAGATGCGTGCATGTTTTCCTGTGCGCGCATAACACCGCGCTTGTTAGTTAGTAAGCGAATGTTTACAGCAGCTTATGCGGCCGATAAAACTACTGCAATCGGTTAAATTAGTTGGAGTTTGTTAACAACCTATTGGGAAGAAGCTGCCAGTACTTTGTTGTTAACTAGTGGCACTGTCCTTTAATACTTTTTTACTTCTCACTAAACTTCTTCGTTGCACCGTGAAAAAGCTTCGTACGCTGTCAATTACGACCTCTCGACCTCTCGATCGGCGCGCCACCGGTTGTATAAGGGCGCATTCGGCAAGTGGCGCGACAGTTGGGTGGCGTGTCGGCATTGTGTTTTCGTCGTGGCCTTGTGTCATGTGCAGAGAAGCTCGATTGGTCTTCCGTCTCTTGATGAAAAATGCCAAAGACCTGTTGGTTGCGGCATTGTCGTGGCGGCCACAGAGGGACGGACGAAAAGATGTCGTTGTTTGCTTTGCGCAGTGACCCTGAATGGCTCGGGAAGTGGAGCAGGGAACCGGAGGCTTCTCTGGTCGTCTCGTTCACGTGTGCAAGAAGAATTTTCCCACGGAAGACATTATTCTTACCGGTGAGTGCCCTACACAAGGCACTGATGTGATGTTGCAGCGCCATAGAGAAAAGTTAAGGGCCGACGCCATTCCGCGAATGTTAGCTGGTCCAGAAAGAAATTGACGCCTCCATTGTCACCACAAATGCAGTCTCCCAGGAGGCGTCGGCCCTCGTCGCCTCACAGCACTGAAAGAACAATGGCACAGATTTTACACATGGGCGAATGCTAGCTGTGATGGATGTCGTTTTCTTGCAGGCAGTTATATACGCTTATGATTTTTATTTATGATTTGGCTATTTCTGTGTGTTTCAACAAGCTTACTTTTCTTAGGGTCATGTAGTATACACATTCAAGTTTTATGTATGCATTTGTGTTTATGCCCTACATTATGAAACGTTTTGTTGTCTGTGTTGATAATAAAGCACTTAATGTCTGCGGCGAGTTGCACTCACAGTACGGTCACTTACAAAGCCAAAGTAAACAGTTCAATGCTTTGCATATAAACTCAATCGTGCCCACTTTCCAATCAACCGCACAACGCCTTTAACACATCCTCGACTATACAGGTAAATATTATTCTGGGCGACGCTTCAGGGCTGTAATATAATGTAAACTGTATGCGATATAGCGATACTAGAGACATGGTCATGGTCGTTTTTGTTGAACCCTGATAGAGATGCCTTTGCCGACCACACTGTGCGGACAGCAGCAAAAGTGATTTAATTTATCATGGACTTTCAAGGTGTGAATCTGCAGCGACGCTCCAATTGCGGTGACGCGAGTTCTGCGTACTTGTCTTCAACGGCGTCTTCTAACACGGCGGTTGCTGCTGCGAGCTGTGATGCCGTAAGGTGCCCGAAAGTAACCTTGTAAAGTAAAATCTGTCAGGAATATTTAGGTGCCGCGCAGCAGACCACTTTAGGACAAGGATTGCTTCACACCGCCAGTACATCGTCCCAGGAGAACATACTCTCGTCACTCGAGTGCTCTGCCAGCTATAATTCCACAGCGAAGCATTGCTCATATAACTGTTCAACGCAAGTAAGGGAAAAACCACAATGTGAAATAAGTCTAAAACGTGACGGCGAAACCATGTGGGCGAGTCTGCAACTGAAACCGCCAACGCAAGCCGCCGCACCGGCGGCGGTTTGCTGCTGCTGCTGATTATGATGGCGGTGATGTTTCTTAGCATTTCATTTGAAACGGGGCGAGGACAAAAAGTCACTTAGCCTGCTTGATTATGTTTTACTACGTCTATCGCTTTCTACTCTTTTGCCTATCTGATCTCGATCTTAACTTTCGTATGTACAGCCTCTATCACTATATATACTGTAGCATTATCTGCACTTGCAACCGACTCCGGTTCAATCAATTTCTTCCCTGCTTCTCTTCCACCAATGGCTCTGTCTGCAGTGGCGCCTCAATCCCTAAAGGAAAATTGGCCTAAAGTTTCGTGACCAGTAAAAAAAAAAGTATTAAGGGACTCTGCTAGTAGTGATAAATGTGATAAATCTAAATGTTAGGAGCGTTATGGCCACAATGCCAATAGGTTTGTAGAATTAACGCTTTTTGAAAACACGCCTTTAAATTGTTTGCAACGCGCTCTTTTTTTTTCGCATTTTAAGGTGATGAGGAAAAGGCGGGCCGCGACGTTGCTAATATTTTTCGCTACCAGTAAAGAATAGGCGTGGCGCGGCGGCTCAATGAAGAGTTGAGATAAACCCGCACCTCCCTATGGCGCCTCGAGCCCTGGCCAGGCCCGCGACGCATCGAAGTGTGCGCGCTTATTCCAGTCATCGGCGGAAAGCATGGAGCCCGACAATGCGCAATGAAGCTGCTTACAAGGGTCGTCTTGTACGACGAATTGCACGACCATAGGCAGTTGTACACAGACGTGCGGCTCGGTTATGCAAGGCGGCAGCTCTCCGAGCACGGAAGCCGTCATTCCTACGCTCCAGCCCTGCGGACAACGAGCGACGTACCAAGTGTCGTCGACGACAGCCGAGCTTTGGGGCCTGAGCATAGGCCTTTTCCTGAGGACACCAGCGCCGCCTAACGGCGCGGTTCTGCGACTCGTGCGCGGCGCTTCAGCCGCATCCAGGGGAAATCTAGTGCGCGAAATACGCACCACACACAGCCCCCCCCCCCCCCCCCCCCCGGACTCCTGGGTCCGATTTCAGTAGGTCCCAAGCTACTGCGGGGCGTGCCCGGCAATGAGCGCATCGACGAGCTTGGGGCAAGCGCCCACCAGCTGCCGCGGCTTGCAGACGATCCCGTGAACAGTGAAGACATGCGGCTCACAATTCGACGCCACCCCCAACCGATAATCCCGATCCGCGTATCGCAGTCAAAGCGAAGCTAGCCGCGATTACCGCGGGAAACGTTTCGCTGCAGCAGCGATGTGAGGTCACTGCTGTTACGCATGCAACACCTCGGACTCATGCACCTCAATTAACACTCTCTGCAGCCTTCTAGAGCATCCGGACCGCGCAAACCAGCTGCGCTACAAGCAATAAACTCAGTGGTAGTGTGTGAGATTGTACTATACAGTAATATTATATTCGGTGATGTTACAGTGCGAGTAAACAATGGAAATGCTGACATACTGTAGTCGCTATTTCAAAATACACTTTGCATGTGTTTAGTAGTTCTTCTCTGTCCTTTCTGCCATTCCTTTTCGCTCTTCATTCCTTCAACACCCACACCCAACTCTGTTGGCCACCGTTCAGGTGCCAACAGCCAAAGGCACCAGCCAAAGGAATGCAGAACGCGGTCAATAGCATCTGCCTCTCTCCCTCTTTCGTTTAGAAATTCAATAAACGACCAACTATCCGAGCTGTCATTTAAGCACAGTAGAAAGAGCTGAGCAAACGGTAGCACGTGGTAAACAACTGGAAGTGGTGTTTTCAAATGTAGTCTAGAGACCTTTGTGTTGATGTTTGCGGTGACCTAAATATACGAATTGAAAATGTAATTAATCACTACTAATTACACAATTATTACGAACACAAAATTACTGTTCCGCGACTCGATAACGGGATTGTTGCACCTTGGTTCAGTTAATATTTCTTGTGTGTGCAAAAAAAAAAGTCTGATGGCGAAGTAGCCGCAGTTTCGCGGTGTGGAAGGATTTTCATGTCTAATGTAAAAATTTAAGAGAAAATGTAAAGTAATCGGGATACGCTTAGTGTACTTTCCTCAATTGAACCTACCCAGTTGGATCATCCCCTGCAGTGGCGTCATCACACTTTACCACTTGGCTGGTGCATCGTTCAGGTACACGGGGAGTATTTCAGATAGCAGATGTATTTAGAGATCAATGCTAGAAACAGGTGCCCCCGACTAGTCTTTAAAAACTTGCTGTCCGCGCTCTCGAGTGCTAGCTGCATTCCGTATAGTTGGAACACGGATTCGAACTCATGGCTAAAAAGAGGCAAGAAAGACATAATGCGAGTCACTCATCTTTACTACAACAAAAAGAATGAGTTCGGTATTCAATACGAGTGTAATTTTTATTTTATTATTAGAACGAGACACATCGTAGGCGTGGCCATACGTGTGTCTTAAAATAGGCTCAATTTTCGCACTTAGAGTAAAATAATGCAACATTTTTTTTCAGTACTAGATTTACGCGTCCCGGGTGGGTATTGTTTAAAATTTTCGTAAAAATTCGCGATGATTACTTTTTTTAAAACGTCTCTGAAATGTATCAATTTCCGCTATTTTTGCAATTTTGGCATTTTTGACATTTTATAACGAAATAAATACGTAGTGTAGTTGCACACTACACTACAGTGTGCGAGAAACCTTTTGAAAATTTGTAAGAAATACTTTCAGCTTCACCACCTTAGCTAAAGTGCCCCCCCCCCCCCAAAAAAAAAAAAAAAACTGATTTCGTGGTCAGTCAGAGGGAGTTGCTCAAAATCCGAAGTTTGGAAATTTTTCAAGTACATGCTCTGGGTGTCATAAATTTAACTTCGCGTGGGTCGATAGTAACAATGGTGTAGATTTACGGAAAAGATTTTGGCAGGGTTAACTGCGTTAATTTTAGAGTGATAGGGCTTCGAATTTGTAAAATCTGTAAGTCATTAAAACGCTCTTTTTCACATTTGGTGAACTACGCAATTTTTAAGGAAATGCGTGCTAAATTTCGCAAAACGAAGGTTTATTCCTTTCTAAGAGACATTTTCCCACCTTATGTACACATTTTGCTGAAACCTAAAAATAGATGGGGCCCCCCTTACCCTATCCTTATCTGAAGGCACCCGAAGGCTATAGTAATGTTCACCACGAAAAACACTGTTCTCCTAAGATGGTTCACTAACTCAAGCAGTTTGACACCACTTTATTTGCATTTTTCTCGAGACGCGATTTCAGAGCACTTCTGGATCTTTATTCAGAAAACGGCTGGGTTTATGTGAATTAAATGTTGCATTGATTTCACTTAGTGTCATGTACTACTTTGGAACTAGAATGAAGATCCGTAATCTAATGAAAGTTGAGTGAAGAAATAATAAACATGTCATAGTGTTGCACAATGTAAAAAGACGCTTTTAGCTTTAATTTTGTCACGTATCTACATCTTTCTAGTCCCAATTGTGTAGCATACCATTGCTCTTTCTTCTAGAAAACTCGAAAGCCCTATGAGTAATAGGTTTGACAAAAAACAGTACATTTGTTAAAAATAAAATACCAGAAAAACTACAATATGTATTTTCGAAAATTTTAAGCTTTATATAGAGCACAACTACGACTGGTACCATATGAATAATTTAAAAAGGACAACCATGTTCATGACTTCTCTGATTACAATCCTTCCATACCAGCTTTCAAAGTCTCACTCCACATGACCAAGTTTTGTGCCAGTACTTGCTTAGAGCTTTCTTCTCCGCAACAAGAGGCTTTGCGGGGAGGAGCTCGCTTCACGAAATTCCTTATGTTTGCAAAGCGATAATATGTGCAGTGTGATGGTGATAATGTTGCTAGGAACGGAGTAAGCCTTGGAAGGCTATGTCGGAAATCATCTTGAGCGTCTCTTTCCGTGTATTTCACCCCGAGTCAACCTGTTCAGTCTACCGCAGAAACGTCAGCTAAATGCGCGTGACTTCCTTGCGCATTATTCACCGGCTCCTTTCGGGAAAATTAAGTGCTGCGCACGTCACTGAGAAAATCCTCTCCTTTTCATGCTCTCCAGATTAGTCCTCTTTCTAGAACAGAAGAGCCCGCAGAACCCGATCAAGTGTCCATTTCGTTCTACTCAGCACAAGGTGGAAAAGCCGTAATGTGGACCTTAAACGCCCATGCAGGAGTGTAGGCCTATCCAATTTTTACTCTACATAATACAGGGTGGAGTCTGAGCGGCTTAGACCCTTTACAGCACACAGATGACGCAGTGGTGTTCCAAAATGAAGAAAAGTGGTGACGATATGTCTCTTTAGGCAGTCCGTAATTCACTGGAGCTCTCACTGTACACTGCCTTGAAAGCGTTGCACTGGCAAGTGCCTCTGCTATGTCGTTAGCAGTAACACCAGCATGCGAAGGTCCACTGAGACGCTATCTTAATCCTTGTTTTCTTTTTTTGCAATTTCTTGATGACTGACGACAGAACCAATTTGAAAGCAAGGTAAGAGATAATTACTGAATTGTAGACTTTGAATCCGAGAGCATGATGGCTTTCTGCGTGGGACCATTCTTCAGTTTTGGAAGAGCTGCAGAAATACCTATATTATCTGAAATAGCGTACGTTGTAAGTGTAATTATGCTTATATAGAGCTCGGAAAGTTGCCATGGATGCGGGAAGCGTTACAGATAATAAATGCGCAGTGGCCCACTGACTGGGATCGAGCCTTCTCCATTCCGAGTTCTACACCAACAGAATGCACTGCTAGGCTATCGAGCACGATGCCTGTATATTGAAGTTGTACACAGACCACCAAACATGTGACGGGTGAGTGACAGCCGGACAGTATTTTAGATAGCGGAGCGTGCACCACAGGTGCAAGGAAAGTGGTGGTAACGACCGTTTGCCCAGCTATTCTCGAAAATTATTTTGCGCCACGCGGGCTGATCAGTCGTCCTTGCTTCTCTACAGTGATCCGCAGCCCCAGTGCTTGATAGGTTCGAGCCATGCACCCTGAAATTCAGAACTCCACATGCCATGTTGCACGCATTTATGCAGATACTTTGAAGATTCTTCACGTCAGCATGGTAACTTCGAGGCTCGAGGAAATTCTAGTGGAGGAGATGGTTGTCAAAATTTGTGTGAAAACAACAAGTGTATTCCTGCCTAAAAGGCTGTGAGAATGTAGATTGACTTCTTGTACGCTTAAGACCACGCATGAAGGCAGAAGAAGCACGCAAAGCAATTGGTACTTCTGCGGTGTTGATAGGTCGCTATTGCGGTTAGAATTTGTTATTTTATTTTAGACGCAAAAAAGAGGGAGAGAGAGAGAGAGAGAAGGTAGGCTACATTAGGGCGGGCTATTCCAAAATTTGAAATTTGTAGCTCAAGCAAGAATAGGAAAAGGAAAAGCAAGAGGAAGATGTCAACAAGCCCTATAAAGATGAACACGTGACAAGCACAGTATCTATGGGTACCAGCACTGAGAGCGCACTCCAGTAACTGTAGGATTGTCACCCATCACACTGAAGTGAAAGAGTTAACCCACACAAGTATTTTCATATATACATATTTAATTACAAAAGACTACACAGCCGAGATATCAATACGTTAAAGAAATAAGCTTCGTCTAGAGAACGCAAAACACGTAATGCCACTTACGATTAGAGACTGTCCACAAGATTAGCGTCTACTAAAGAATCGCGAAGGGCGCTCACGGCACACCTATCTTAATCAGGGCATGACCATGGTCCAAGCACTTTGCTCAGTTTGATAGGACGTCTGCCAAATGTTGTTCAAACGGTCACGAAGATGAACCTGCTGTTTGTGATATTGAGGACATGCTATTATAATACACTGCACTGAAGCATCGGGGTTATCACCGACACTACAATCAGGGGGAATTCTCCGTATATGCAGCAGCCGCTAAGTATGCTGTATCTCTCAATATGTGTCGTGTTGCTTCGGTACACAGGAAAACGATAACCAACTGCTGCTTATTTTACTGCGAAAGACGGTCTGCATAGTACATGCACATAGGCGTATCTTCTGGGGGGGAGGGGGGGGGGGCAAAGTATGCCATTTGCCCCCCTCCCCCACTTTTGAAAGCGGGCCCTTTCGGCTGCATGCTGGAAAGTCCAACAACACTACAGCTGAAGCTAAATTTCTGTCTTAATAGAGTGTCCACGTAAGTAATGCTTTTGCTTACTACGTATATCCTGCTTGGGCAGCGAGGATTGTCTTTTGTGCCTCTTCGTGACGCGCTGTAGCCGGCGACGCGCAGGATTCACCATACACGCTCGCATTGCGGAGAAGGCCTGGTGCTGGGCTGTTCCCGCCCTAACAAATTTCAGCTTGCGCTGCTTGCATCATGCCCAGTTTTTGGGAACGCCTAACCGCAGTTGAAAACACAATCGGCTTGCTATATTAACCTACGGGCGAGAGGAGACGTCCAGTTAAAGTATTATAATCAGCCGTGTACAACGATTGGTGTGCCTTTTACGGCATGAAATCGCTGAATTATCGAAAGCTGGAGCTATTGAATTTGCGCCCAGAGATAGTTTACATAGCGTTGCACTCTCAGTATCTTATCACGATCAAAAATCTAACCAAACCATTTACAGGTCTGTCTAATTTCATTGTGTAATTACGACTTATCGAAGATATTTTCGTAAAAATGACCTTGCTTGAACGTGCAGAGCCATTTCAATACCAATAGAATACTGAATTGAAACTTTCCTAAAGGCATGCTTCACTTCTGATTTTGTCAATTTAATTTTCAGGCCGTTTCTAAATAAGAGCTACAGTATTACTCGTTTCCCGGCAGGAGCAAGAACAGCAGATATTTCATATGTTGAACAAATGAAGACCACTTTTTCGTGACGTGTACCAAAAATTCGAACTGTGTAGGTTGCTTATGTGCTCGAAAAACATTACTGAACACTCGCTTTCTCCCAATTCTTTTGCGCTATACACGGCATTTAGCTTTTACTTTTTCATGCGTGATATATTGGGTTCGCGTGGTGACCTCACTAAACTAACGGAAGCAAGTTCTTGATGGTTTGTGACTCTGAGGACCAGGTAATCTTTGATGTGTAGGTAAAGTGCAAAAATGATGGGTAATTGGGAATTCGCAATAAATTACGTATGCAAGCATTCTAGTGCGTTATGAGTCTGTCTAATGAGTGGGGCAGAATTGAGCTTATTGCCATGACAGAGCTATAAACGCCATCAAGACAAAATTTTAGTGTAAATTGGTGGCACGCTATGAAAGCTCTCTGTGTGAAGTTAAATGAGGTTGTATCAAACACAGTATATGTAAAAAAAAATCTTATTCAAGCGCTACAGCGTGTGAGATGGTCACTTTCAGCTATGCTTCCCAGTGCCCGACATACGTAGTAGTTGGTTACAACAGACTTATATTTCATGGAAAGGGGAGGGGGGTCATGGTAAGTGCGACAAAATGTTTACATTCCTGATATAGTTATAAGCGTTGCAAATAATACTGAGCGGTCGTTTTTTTCCCCGTATTTTTCATGAGTCATAAGGCGTTCCTAGTTGGTTTCAGCGATGTTTTCGGTGAACTAAACAAGACACGTTGTTTATATTTGGAGAAAATAAAGGGCTCGGTATGGGCACTATTTAAGTAAACATCAAAGACAGGGGACGTATTATGATATTTGCAGTAAATTACGCAAGCAAGCGATCCGGAGCTTTAATTATGAATGTGTTTTACGAACAAAGCAGAATTTATCCCGCTGCCCTGTGAGAACTGTGACTCAACCGATATCAATATAATCTATCGAAATTTGAGTGGGCGGGGTGGGACGCAGCAGAGTAGGGAGGGAGGGAATACACCATGGCAAATGTAATGGCGAAGTAACATGTGTGTTAATGAATTACTGGCTTTTTAAAAATTTCCAACAAGAAGGGCTCCAAAGCCTTACATGCGGGCAAGGTTTCAAACGGAACAGTCATATACGGGCAACTTTTTAAACTGTGCAATATAATTACAGGAAACTGAAACTTTCATTGCAACTGTTCGACAGGAACAAGTGCGCTGGAGAGAGAGAGGGGAAAAGGGTAAAGGAAAGACAGGGAGGTTAACCAGAGGTTATCTCCGGTTGGCTACCCTGTACCGGGGGAGGGGTAAAGGGATGCGAAAGGGGAGAGAGAGAAAAAATAAGTAAAAATAAAAAATAAAAAAGGAAGGAAAGAAAAGAAAATCACACACGCACATAAAACAGAACTGTTTCTGTGGGCACTGTCACGCAGTCTGCGAAGGCGTTCTCGTGTTGCATAGTGTCAACGTTTCATCCTACGTAACACAGTGCAGAGTCACAATTTGTCACCGAGTCCGGTGTCTTTCAAGTAAGGCAGCAGTGCCTTCAGGCCGGCTCGCACCGTTGTTTGTGTAGGCCAGTTTCCAAGGATGTTCTTTTCTGTTATTGGGTGTTTGTCCAGTTGATCTATCTTCGCTGAGATTGCTGCTCTCTGCGGGTTGAAACGAGGGCACTCACACAGAAGGTGTGCGATTGTTTCGTTGCACCCGCAGAATTCACAAACTGGGCTATTGGCCATTCCGATAAGAAAGAAGTACGCATTTGAAAATGCTACTCCAAGCCATAGACGGACGGTGTGCAGTCCCGTCGTGGAAGGTTGAACGGAATACGGAGCTGTAAATTAGGGTCCAGGGCATGAAGGCGTGCACTTGTGAAATCAGATGAATTCCGTTGCATCAGTGTTAGCTCACGCGCAAGCGCGAAAAGTTTTTTCGCTGCGTCGGCTCTCGAAAGAGGAATGGCAACGCAGTTGACACCGTCATGGGCAGATCGGGCCGCTGCGTCCGCTCGATCATTGCCATGTATGCCACAGTGACTAGGCAACCACTGATATATTATATCGTGCCCTTCATCAACTATGCGATGGTGTATTTGTCTTATCTCTGCGACTAGCAGTTCATGTGATTCATGGCGCAGTACTGAGGGTAAACTCTGGAGGGCTGCCTTGGAGTCACAGAAGATTGACCATGGATGGGGTGTTCCTCCAGAATGAAATGAAGAGCCGCACGGAGGGCTACCAGTTCAGCAGCTGTCGTTGATTAGACATGTGACGTCTGTAAAACAAATGAGTCTTCGCAGTAGAAGGGTGGGAAGGGGAAGTTTATTGCTCGAAGAACCGTAATAACGCGTCCATACTGGCCGTTCGAGTCAGTCCAGAAGCGCCAGATCACGAGCGAGCCGCTCGCGCCGAGCGCGCTAGTAGCCGTCGTCGTCCTCTTCCTCTAATATTTAACAAACTCCGGGGCCTGAGGTGGCGAGTTCTAAAGGGTACAATTTCTGCACAGGTCGGATCATCTGTGAGCCACTGGGTATTTTAACTTTACACGCACGGACGTTGCCATCTTTACTTCGGATGCAGTCACTTACTACCCCAGTCTTCCAGAACATTCTGGGAGCCTTGTCTTCGTGAATAATCACAACATCACCTTTACTGATGCTATAAGCTTTTGATGCTTTCCTCAAGTGAACGCTTCGAAGTGTCAGTAGATATTCACAGTTGTTCCATTATTAGCTGCCTGTGGACCCACAAACTGAGCAGCTCAGTCTTTTTTTCTCCCTGTTCATCAGACGTTTTAGGATTAGACAAGAGACGGCTGCCTAACAAAAAATGAGACGGGGTTAGAATGTCTGGCTCTTTAGGAGAAGAGGAAATGAAAGTTATGGGTCTGGAATTCACAACGGCTTCTGTTTCAGTCAGCAAAGTGCTCAGTTGTTGTAGGTCAACAGACGCCCTTCCCAATGACTTGCGAAGGCACATCTTCACAATCCTAACTAACCGCTCCCAAAAACCACCCCACCAAGGAGCTCTCTCTGCAATAAATTTCCAAGTTATGCCGTGGGTAGAGCAATACTGGCTGACTTCCTCTTTCCTCAACAACTGGTGCATGCTAGCTAGCTCACGTGCAGCTTTCTTGAATGTAGTAGCGTTGTCTGAGTAAACTATTCGCGGTGTTCCACGTCTTGCACAAAATCTTTTGAAAGCCATGAGAAAAGCGTTAGTAGTAAGTCCAACCACATGCTCAAGGTGAATTGCTCTAACTGCTGCACACATGAATAGCACTATGTACACTTTAACGCCATTGCAATCTTTCACAAAAACTAGCTCTGCAAAGTCAACTCCCGTAACCTCAAAGGGGCGCGAATTGCACTCACGATCACTGGGAAGAGGGGCTGCCGGTGCACTCGCAGCCTTGAGTCGGAAACGAGCACAAATCACACATTTTCGTAGCACTCTCTTCACTGCTTGTCGCACTCTGGGTACCCAGAACCGGGCGCGAAGTTCATTTAATGTGTCACCGACACCACCGTGGAGCACAGTTTTGTGAGCTTGCAAAATGACGAGTCGCGTGACCGGGTGGTTGGACAGTAGCAGCACAGGCGTCTTTTCGTTGTATGTGACATCGGCGTTCTGAAGGCGAGTTCTAATCCCCATGACGCCCTTTTAGTCAATAAAGGGATGCAGGTCTCTTATGGACGACGTCTTGTCGAGGTTTTGTCCCACTTCAAGTTGGGCTCTCTCTTTGGCATAGGTATCTGTCTGCATTTGCTTGAACCAGATGTTCTCAGCTTCTTGAACTTCAGTAGCTGTAAGTGATCCGTCTGTATGCAACGTTGGAGATCTACAGTTGTCCACGAAGCGTTTGACCCATGCTGTCACTCTTGCCATTCGTAAGCAAGAACTAAATCGTTCGGCACTGAAAAGTGGTTCTCTTATCACGCTCACCAGTACAGGAACGTTTGTTTGTAACTCGGAAGAAACTTGTTCGTCTTCCGGTCCAGAATCTGGAGCGTCAGATGTCGTTGGCCAACTATTTGCCGCACGTAGAAGCCAGTTAGGTCCTTTCCACCACAGCTGGCTATTTCGAAGGTTTGTGAGCGAAAGCTCACGCGTCAGCAGATCAGCTGGGTTTTGTGTTCCCGGACAGTGATGCCACTGGCCTGGATCTGTTACTTGACGTATCTCGTTAACTCTGTTATAAACAAATTTCTTCCACTTGGTTGCCGTGCTTTGTATCCAACAAAGCGCTACAGTTGAGTCCGTCCACAGGTGCTCCTCTATTTTCCATTGCCTCGACTCTAGAGCTATCCCGCAAGAACTTTAGGACTCTAGAAGCCAGAACCGCTGCTATCAATTCCAAACGTGGTAACGTGATCCGTTTGATTGGAGCTACTCTACACTTCGAAAATAGAAGCTGAACATCAACGTTACCGCATCGATCTTCCATTCTGAGATAAGCTACGGCACCGTAAGCAACAGAACTGGCATCAGCAAATACGTGAAGCTGGGAGCTTGAAGGCTTGTCCAAGAATAACTTCAGCTCACACCTGGGAAGTGAAAACACCGGATAGCATTTTAGCTCATCGGACCAAGTTTCCCATTCGTGTCTAAGTTGCTCAGGCATAACTTCTTCCCACGCAGTGCCATGCTCCCACAATCTCTGAAAGAGGACTTTCATCCTAACGACGAACGGGGATAGCCACCCTAACGGATCGAAAATCCGTGCGGTCGTCTGTAGGACACATCTCTTGGTGTCGTTCTTCTTTTCGAGAATCTGCAACAGTGATTCCATGTTTAAAATAAGCTTGTCAGCAGCTGTGTTCCATAGCAAACCAAGAACTTTCGTAGGAGCCATTGTTGAGACAGAGTCCAATCTATCAGTGATGTACTTTCTTAACTCATCATCATTGGTGGACCATTTTTGCAGCCTCATGCCCGCTTCGCTGAGGATGAGATTTGCTTCGTTATAAAGACGGAAAGCTTCTTTTGAAGAAGGAACTCCTGTGACAAGATCGTCCACGTAGAAATTCTCGGCAAGTTGCATGGCAGATGATCTCAGCGCAGGATCGATGTGCTTGAAATGATACTGGAGCGTCGCTGTTAAGAGGAATGGACTTGCTGTAGTTCCAAATGGCACTCGTGTCATCCTATACTCCACTATTTTCGGCACATGTTCACTTGACATTGGCGCGCTGTCAAACCATAAAAAACGCAAGGCGTCGCGATCAGGCTCTTGAATGCCGATTTGAAGAAGCGCCTTTTGTACATCTGCAGTGATTCCAATCGTGTGTAGCCTGAAATTCACAAGCATTTTAACCATGTTGTTGTTGATCTTGGGTCCTTTTTCTAATAATTCGTTCAGAGACGCTGCTCCATGCGTGTGTGACGAGGCATCGAAGACCACCCTCAGCCGTGTCGTCGAGGATGATTCCCTGATAACAGCATGGCGCGGCATGTAGTAGCATCTCTCTGCCGCGTCTTTTCCGTTGACTCTTTCCGCGTGATCATCCAGTTCATACTGCCTGACTGCCTTGTCGTACTGCTGAATAAGCTCCTCGTTACTACCAAATCGCCGCAATAAACCGTGTAGGCGTCGAACCGCAACACTTCGGTTGTCTGCTAGACATGTATTGACGGATGTCCACGGTAACGCTACTTCGTACCTCCCGTTCTTGAATGCTATATTCTCCGTGAATTGCCGGACCACTTCATTTCCAAGCTCGTCGTGGATAGAAGAGTCAGAAATGCCTATGCTGTCTAGATCCCAGAAGTGCTGTAAGGTTTCAGACACGTCAGTCTCTGTGCAACTCGTGCAAAGGACACAAACGTGCGCGCGGACTTTGAAAATGCGACCGTCGCATGGTACAGGCCCTTGAAATGTCCAGCCAAGCTTGGCGTTGATCGCAGCAAGTCCTGTCACTTCGTCGTGCGACCAAACATCGTTTAGCACGAGCTTCCACATTTGATCGGCTCCAATGAGCAAGCTTATGCCGACTTCTGTTTTTAGGCCAGGAAGCGATACAAAGTCAGCAATAAACTTCTTTTCATTAGCCAGCTTCCGCACAAATGACTGTGACTGTGGAGGTTCAAGCAAGTGATCACAGATAAAGGGAACCTCCAAAGCCTCGATTTCGTGTTTGGAGCTGTCAAATTGGCTCATCAAAGTCACCTTAATCAAGTTGAGCTGCTCTTTTGGCGCACCGCTCGAACCACCGAACGCTTTCACTTCAACATCTACCTTCTTCAGTGTTGGCAGGCTTAGTTTTCTGGATATATCTTCTCTGATAAACGTTCTCTGGCTTCCGTTGTCCAGGGCCCCTCTTATATAGCAAGAATTGCAGTCGCTTAGAGCCCATACTCGGAACGTCTGCAGTAATACGTCATTTTCAAATAAATTGCTTGTAGGTGCTTGTGCGGCAGTACGCAAGCTCGGGGTTTGTCGTTCACTCGGTTTCTTCTTGCTAGCGTAGTTGGGGTCACAAACAGCTGTTGCGTGCTTGCCTTTACAGGTAGCGCAACGGATATTGCGTCGGCAATTTTTCGAGCGGTGGCCTGATATCGTGCACTTGAAACATCTGTCCGATTTGGCCAAAAGGCTCTTCTTCTCCTGCAGGCTTATTGTAGAAGTGCACGTTTCCGTAACGTGGGTGGGTGAAAGGCAGAAAAAACAATTACCTTTCGTCTTGCTGGATTCGTTGTGTAACACGGAGGCGGTAGGCGTGGCACAGGTCTTCCTGTCACGCCTTCCATCGTGCGTGTCGCGAACGCAGGAATCCTGGTGACCACTTTTTTCACGAGCTTCGACCTCCAGTCGGAGAAAATCCAATAGCTGGCGCAGCTCCTTCTCTGACGACTGGATCTCATCGGGCTTTTGTAGTAAGCTCTGTCGCTTGTAGTGTTCCACCATGATGTCATTGGGGATCGCTTTCGTTAGAATCTCGACGAGCATCGCAGCGTATGAATGCTCCGATCGTCCAAGAGCCTTGAGACCTCTCACGTTAATGTGTACGGTATCAAGGATATTCCTCATAGCGGTCACGTCAGTAGAAAACCTCACTGGTCTCAGCATTCGAAGATTCTCCAAGTACTTCTGCTCGATGATCCTCACGTTGCCGAAGAGGTTGGTTAGAATTTCGATGGCATCTGCATATGATGCGTCCGTCACTTGAATTCCCTCGATCGCTTTGGCCGCTGGTCCAGCCAAAAGGGTTTTCAAGTAGTGAAAGCGGGCGATGTTCGTTAAACTGGTATTTTCGTGGACGACATGCTTGAACATGTCCCAGAAGGGCTGCCACTGTTGCACTGTTCCATTGAAGTGAACCAATTCGAGCTTCGGAAGTCGAGAAGCACCGACAACTGGTGTTGAGGTATCACCAAGGGCACGATGTCCCGAGATCGTACCTGAAGCTGAGGCGTCGTTAGGTGTCAGTAGGCCTCGATCCGCGGTTGTTTGAGACTGAAGTTGTTCGATGTGGTGACATAGAAGGGACAAGGTTGCTGCCGCGTTGTCTTCATAATCCGCGACCGAGATGTAGTCTTCGGATGCTTGCTCGTCCGTGAGGTAACCCTCCAACTGTTCGTTGAGCACCCGTAGTCCGTCGTTGCAGTTCTTCAGTCTGTCATGCAGCACTCGAAGCGCTAAAATGACTCGATTCCATGAGTTGGCTTGCCTCATTTCGGAGACGCGTGTGCAAAGCTCGTTGGGTTGCTCGCTTGCCCTTGATCCGCTCCATCTTCGTTGCCGGTGAAGTCCTTTCGTTGTCGGGTCGCTTGGATCACAGAGTCCCGGGTTTCGGCACCAAAAAATGTAAAACAAAGGAGTCTTCGCAGTAGAAGGGCGGGAAGGGGAAGTTTATTGCTCGAAGAACCGTAATAACGCGTCCATACTGGCCGTTCGAGTCAGTCCAGAAGCGCCAGATCACGAGCGAGCCGCTCGCGCCGAGCGCGCTAGTAGTCGTCGTCGTCGTCTTCCTCTAATATTTAACAACGTCTTTAGCTGTATCTTGACGGCTCTTGCTGGAATCACCACTGCGGCAGATGAACTTGTAGGTGTGACTGAGCCATCGACATAAACATATACGCGGCCACTGTGAACCTCATGTAAAGTCCTAATGCGGCCTGTTTCAGGGCAAATGATGGCATTTGAGCTTTCTTCGTGATTCCTGGGATGGTGAGGCTATGTCAGGTTTGTGCAGGCACCATAACGGTGAGGATGGTCTTGCTGCAGGCATGTAGTTCGATGGCAACGAGGTACGATTGGCAGCAATTATACGACTGAAAGTTGTGTGTGGCCTTTCTGTAGGTAAAGATGCAAGATGGTGGGAAGGTAGTCGGGCAGCGTGCCAAATATGCGCCCTGAAAGCATCGGTGGCTAAGTACGTTGATATTGGGTGATCTCGCGCTATGACAATCATTGCCGCCGTAGACGCACACTTCGGAAGACCGAGACACGTCCTTAGGGCTTGAGCTTGTAGTCCCTGGAGTACACGCAGGTTTGTTTTGCAGGAGTTGCCTAGCACCGGGAGGCTGTATCCTGCAAAGCCGAGGAACAATAAGGCATTATACAGCTGCAGCATTGGTCGCACTGATGTTCCCCATGATTTTCCACCGAGGAATTTGAGGAGGTGTGTTATGGTCGTTAACCTCTTTTTTAGGTATGAAACGTGCGGGCTCCATGATACGTCGCGGTCGATAATTACCCCTAAAAAGCGGTGTTTCCGTCCGTTTGCAATTGTTTGCCCATTTACGCTTACAGAGTAAGGCCTCATTGCCTTCCGAGTGAATGTAACAAGGCAGCATTTCTCTGAAGACAGCTCTAAGTTCTGTTTTCGTAAGTACAATTATGTGAACGTAGCTGCCTTTTGTAGCCTTGCTTGTACCTGCAGTCGTGTTACAGCAGACGCCCAGATGCAGATATCGTCAACATAGATTGATACTGTAACGGTGTTGGGCAAGCATCTGACTAGGCCAACGAGCGCTAAGTTGAATAGTGTCGGGCTCAACACCCCACCTTGTGGTACTCCACGGAATGTTTGGTGGTCAGTCGTGGCGCCATCCTCGGTCATCACTAAGAAATGTATGTCGGTCAGATAGCTGCATAGCCACTGAAAAGTGCGGCCACCAATTCCGGCTTCAATCAGAGCCTCTATAATGGCATAATGTGCTACTTTAGTGTAGGCGCCTTTTATGTCAAGGAACAATGCCGCAATGAGTCGTTTCAAACGTTTTTGATGTTGAACAAATGTGACCAAATCGATGACATTATCTATGGATGAGCGCCCACGCCGGAAGCCAGCCATAGCATCTGGGTACACATTGTAATTCTCCAGGTACCATTCCAGGCGCGTCAAAACCATTCTTTCCATTATTTTTCCGATGCAGCTGGCCAGAGCGATTGGGCGGTACGATGACAAATCTAACGGTGATTTACCTGGTTTGAGAAGTGGTACCAAGCGGCTGCATTTCCATTCACGTGGAACCATACCGTTGCGCCAAGACTCGTTTTAATGGTTTAGCAGCATGAGTTGCGCCTTCTGGCCAAGATGGCTGAGCGCCGTATAGGTAACGCCGTCTGGCCCAGGTGACGAAGAGCGCCTGCAAGTCGCCAGGGCCGCTTCAAGCTCTTCCATCGAAAACATGACATCCATACGGGAGTCCCGAGACGCAGAAGGGACGCATGGTGTAAGTGCACATTGTGTAAGGGGCTGCAATCCAGCAAGTCTTGAACAAAATTCTTCAGCAACCTCAATCTCTCTGCAACCTTGGTGCAAAGCGAGAGATTTGAAAGGAACACGCTGTTGCGGTGATACGCGAAGTCCACGCACAGTCCGCCATATCTGAGATAAGCGCTGACGTGGATACAACTACTCACAGAATCGTTTCCATTTTTGAGATTGGAGCGCATTGATGCGCCGCTGAATCTTCTTTTGCATTCGCCTTGCCTCTCTGAGATCGTGGATGGATTTAGTTCTCCTGTGTCTTCTTTCAGCCCGCCGGCGAATCGCTCGTAATCGCTGCAATTCGGCTTCAAATTCTTCATATTTCGGGAAAGGCTGAAAAACCGCGCGTAGTCTCCTTCATGACTTTTTGAATTTTGTGTTCCGGACTGGAATGGTTTCTTTCCCGACATACTTCCTCCATGTGTGACCGAAACGCTGACCAATCAATTCGTTGGAGAGTCGTGGAGGAGTATTTAAATAGTCCCTTGATCTTCAGATACGTGGGAATATGATCGCTGCCATGTGATTCGATGTCTGAGAACCATTGCACTTTTCTTTCAAGACGCCGAGAGATCAGGGTCAAATCTAGGCAGCTGCTGTGTGTCATCATCATCATCATCATCAGCAGCAGCCTATATATATATATATATTTTTTTTTTTTGCTGTGTGTATTCCCTCGTAAATATGTTGGACTACCATCGTTGAGGCAATAAAGGTCGTGCTGTGTTGCAAAAGATGCAAGTCTCTTTCCCCTAGAGTCCATCTTCAAACTCCCAAAAGCGGATGGTGAGCATTAAAATCTCCGGTGAGGATCGTAGTCGCTTCGACTCGTAACGACTGCACACGTCGTGCAGTCGTTACGAGTCGAAGCGACTTGAAGGAGCAATGTAGGCAGCGACGAGAGTGAACGTAAGCTCCTTCGTCTTTATCATTAAACCAACGTACTGGTTGGTGTCGTGAGGTAGGATTGTCTGCAGCACGTATGCCAGTTCACATCTTATACAATGACCTTGCTCACATCACCACAGGATGAGGACATGAATGCTTCATATCCAGAAATGCGGATGACATTTTGAACGTTCGGTTCACAAATTACGAGGATGGGAAAACGGTTTTCGAAGACCAAGTGTCTAAAATCAGAAATTCTTGATTTGAGGCCCCGGGCATTCCACTGCAATAGAGATGCTTTCTTGACTTCCTTGTGGAAGGGCAGTGAGGTGCGGGCCATGGTGCTATACGAAGCTTTCAAGCACTGGAGTCAATGTGTCCAGTACTTGCAGTGCACTACGAGCAGCCGGAGTATCGATGTTTGTCAGTAGTAGACGCATGACATTCGTGTGCGACTTCAGCATAGCAATCACTTGCGAATCCTTGTCTCGCATGTGGTCAACTGCAGCGACGTTGGACTGCAAGTGGCTAGTCATGGGCTGTCGCTCTGTTGTTTGGCATGTCTTCGGCAGCGTTGGCCACTCCTGACTTGAAGAGGTATCAACAGCATGGCTGCTTTTTCCGCTGACATTCGTGCTCTTATTGGAGACAGATGGAGCAGGAGGCGGCGCTGCAGGACGAGGCATCTCCCTTGATCCTGAAGAGGATTTCGTGGACTTTCCTTTTCGGGAGCGATGTCGCCTTATTGCAGCAGAAGCCTCTCTATGTGATGATCCGTCTCTGGCTGTTTTCCTCAAGATTTTCTGCTCTTTCTTTAGGCGTGGACAGTCTTTTGAGGATGCAGCGTGCGATCCTGGACAATTTGTGCACTTGAGCTCCATTGCACGGCAGGTGTCAGCGTTGTGTTGTTCGGAACATCGTGGGCATACCGTTGAATTTCGGCAGACAGCACTAACGCGTCCAACTCTTTGACATCTTCTGCACTGAAGTGGTTTTGGTACGAAAGGCCGTGCCACATGACGAAAGTGTCCCACCTTTACGTGTGATGGTAGGCAGTCACCTTTAAAGACGAGCCTTACACAGCTCGAGTTGCCAAGGCGCCGAGCTTGCAGTAAGGCAACATCTGTCGCAGGTTTGATTAAAATTTGCAGGTCGCTGTCGCTAATCCATGTATCAATACTATAAACCACACCAGCCGTGGTTTTGTAGTCCTGCGGAACGAGGTAGTGGACATTAATGTTGCCCAGGAGCTTTGCGGCCACCAAAGCATTGATTGCGCTTCGGTTGTGAACATCAATAGCCAGGACATTCTTTCTATTATTAATACTGATATCTTTAATCTCTCCTGGCACAAGAGCCTCCAGAGAAACGGAAACCGCTTGTCGATTAAGGCGGTTGAGGTTGTCCACAGGTGTGTCAGGCATGAAGAGAATTGTGTGCGCCGATGGCCTTCGCTGTGGCAGGACAGTTGACTTACTTGTCGAAGACCGTTCGCTGATGTTTCTTCTCTTGGCCTTCCGGTGTACCACTCTCTCGAAGCCTTCATCATCTGAGGCGTCATCGCTTGAGCAGGAGTACAACACAGTGTCCTCACTGCCGGCTTGACTTGGAGGGCAGTTTCTCTTCCTCGGGCCGGTTCCTGCCGTGGTAGTCACGTCTCGTCGGCGTTCTGTTGGCTCCACTTCCATTGCCGTAGCAATTGGAGCGGCGTCTCCCATTAAACCACGGATAATAACCGAAAGTACTGCAGCGCGAAGGAACAATGATCTGTATAAGCAAGTGCGCTGGAAATTTGGAAGTGATTCTCCTAGGTGGCACACATCTGCTGTCTTTCTTTCTTGTGAATATTGCAAGTCATTTATGTCGATTGCACTTCGTTGTGTATAACCTCGACAATACTATTACCTTAGCCAGCGATACATTTATGCTGTATATAGGCTTAAACACCAAGTACAATTCTTTATTTAATTAGCAAAATTGTCCGTAACAAATGTGCATTTTCTTTTGTGCGCTGCACTGCTGCTACTGGGCGGGATCAGGCACTTCTGGGCACTCACTGCCTTTTGCCCGTGCATCATAGATAGATTTTATATAGTGTCGAGAAATAAATGCTAATTCAAATCATTATGCGGGCCCCCATGGTTCACCTTGTGCTAATAATAAATAGGTTTATGTCTGGTTAATACAAAAATACCTGACATACGCATTTGCAGGCTTTTTCACTAATTGTACTAGTAATTCGATATATATATATATATATATATATATATATATATCGAGAGAGAGAGGCACAGGACAAGGCAAAATGTATGCACTGAAAGATAAGCAGGGTTATATCATCAGCATTTTCGATGACCTAGTAAAACCAAGGGACGATTTTTATACTGAGCTGTTCAGTACCCAGAGCAGCCAAGCTACTTTCATTCGACGTAGTGATGAACAGGATAGAGAGGCTCCTTCTATAACTAGCGATGAAGTTAGAAGGGCCTTGACAGACATGACCAGGGGAAAGCTGCTGGAGAAGATGGAATAACCGTCGATTTAATCAAGGATGGAGGAGATATCATACTTGAAAAGCTTGCAGCCCTTTATACGCAATGCCTCACGACTTCAAGTGTACCAGAAAGCTGGAAGAACGCCAACATTATACTCATCCATAAGAAGGGAGATGTTAAAGAGTTGCAGAATTATAGACCCATGCTTACTTTCAGTATTGTATAAAATATTCACCAAGGTAATTTCAAATAGAATCAGGGCAACACTTGACTTCAGCCAACCAAGAGAACAAGCTGGCTTCAGGAAGGGATATTCTACGATGGATCTATCCATTTCATAAACCAGGTAATAGAGAAATCTGCGGAGTGCAATCAACCTCTCTATATGGCTTTCACAGATTATGAAAAAGCATCTGATTCAGTAGAGATACCAGCAGTCATAGAGGCATTGCGCAACCAAGCAGTACAGGATACATACGTGAATATATTGGCAAATATCTACAAGGATTGTACAGCAACCTTGGTTCTCCACAAGCAAAGTAGAAAGTTACCTCTCAAGAAAGGGGTCAAGCAAGGAGACACAATCTCTCCAATGCTATTCACTGCATGCTTAGAAGAAGTATTCAAGCTCTTAGACTGGGAAGGCTTAGGAGTGAGAATCAACGGCGAATATCTCAGCAACCTTCGGTTTGCAGATGACATTGCCCTATTCAGCAACAATGGGGACGAATTACCACAAATGATTGAGGACCTGAACCGAGAAAGTGTAAGAGTAGGGTTGAAGATTAATATGCAGAATACAAAGATAATGTTCAATAGCCTGGCAAGGGAACAAGAATTCAAGATCGCCAGTCAGCCTCTCGAGTCTGTAAAAGAGTACGTTTATCTAGGTCAATTACTCACAGGGGACCCTGATCATGAGAAAGAAATTTATAGAAGAATAAAATTGGGCTGGAGTGCATACGGCAGGCATTACCAAATCCTGACTGGAAGATTACCAGTGTCGTTGAAAAGAAAAGTGTGCAATCATTGCATTCTACCGGTGCTAACATATGGGGCAGAAACTTGGAGGTTCACAAAGAAGCTCGAGAACAAGTAAAGACCATACAGAGAGCGATGGAACCAAAAATGTTAGGCCTAACGTTAAGAGACAGGAAGAGAGCGGTGTGGATCAGGGAACAAACAGGAATAGCCTATATTCTAGTTGACATTAAGTGGAAAAAGTGGAGCTGGGCAGACCATGTAATGCGTAGGATGGATAACCGGTGGACCATTAGAGTAACAGAATGGATACCAAGAGAAGAGAAGCGCAGTCGAGGACGGCAGAAAACTAGGTGGAGTGATGAAGTTTGGAAATTGGCAGGCCCAAGTTGGAATCAGCTAACGCAAGACAGGGGTAATTGGAGATCGCAGGGAGAGGCCTTCATCCTGCAGTGGACATAAATATAGGCTGATTATACATACATACATATATATATATATATATATATATATATATATATATAGGAACATCAGAAGCACAACTTCGCGGTTATCTTAGGTTTATTATTTACCCAACAGTTTCGGTCGGTGGACCGACCTTTTTCAAGGGAGAATTGCCGCGCGACTGGCCGCTCGAGGCACTTTGCGTGTATTCGCGGGCTTCTTTCACGCTCGGAAAAACACATTTATGTAGCACGTATTGAGCAACAGAAAGCTGTATCGGTAGTTTTTCATGGTGCTCTACACTTTTCTCATTGACACTTTGATAATTAGGACAGTACTTCTCGAGTTAGATAATTAATTATAATTACCTAATTAAATCTCAGTAACGAAAAAATGACTGGCGGCTACTCCACTGCACCGGAAACAGTACGCTCTAGGTTTGCTTCGCGTAACGCCGTTCCTCTTTTTTTAAATCGTGCTGCGTTATAGCTGGGACACCCTGTTTATATAATTCAAATTGTTGGCGGTTTGCCCCCCCCCCCCCACTCGAGAAATAGTACGCCACTGTACATGCAGTGGGAAATGGAGTTCAACTATGTAGGGATTCAGATGCTTCGACATCACTGAAAATCAACCGTTTGCCAACATGCTGGTTGTCCGGGTGCATTTTTCCCCCCGGTTTTTTTTTTTTTTTTTTACTCTTACAGGTTAGGCCGTACGCAAAACCATGCGCACGGCAAAACATTGTCCCAACAAATTAATAGCATTTCCGAATGCTGGACTGACATTTCGCATACATCAAAAATTTTCATCCGTCTTTCATTGCGAAGAATAATAGCAGCTTGCTTCGCTTCTCTATCTGACTACAGCATTATTCTGACTGGTCGTCAACAGGCGTGCTCCACGCGTCGCTAGCAGCTCGCAGAGCTGTGTAGAAATGCGGGACTAATAAATGCATGCGCTGCCTAAAACTCTCTGTGCATGGAGCAGCTTAGCTTTGCTTCTTGCAGCAAACGAACAGTGTTTCTTAGAGGCTTTCGCCGTGCTACGCTACAAACTTCCCGCAGCCGTAGAAGCGCGCCGCATAATCTAATATTTCCGATCCGCCGTAACGACCACAATTGTGACGTGCGCGTGCGCCACATTTTTCTTTTTCTCCCTCTCCCGACAACGTGGAACCCGGACACGGGGTCTGGAAACGAAAACTACGGCCTCTTTTTCTTTCTTTTCTTTTTCTTATAAGCCTGCCTCCTCTCTCTTTCCCGAGGGAAAACGGCGGGAAAACGGACGAGGCTGTGTGTTGGGAAGCGGACGAGCGCGGGTAGGAGGAGGGGGAGAGGGGGGTCTTGGGGTTAGAGCTGCTGGCACAGCTGAATGGCGCGCAGCGGCCGGTGACGTCACTAGTGACCCGCTTTTCCCTCGCTCACAGGCCGAGCTATTTGCGGAAAGTGGAGAGGAGGGAAAACTCGCGCTCCCGGGCCCGGGCATGACGTCACAATGCGCCGCAGGGTTCGTGCCCCGGTGCCATTTCCGCCAGCGGCTGTCGGGGTCGTTGAACTCCTCGGAGCGGCGGCTTGCGTCGGTCGGGTGCTGCGTGAGTGTGTGTATACAAAGAGAAATAAAAGGGCGCTGCCATGCGGGATGCTGAATGAACGCTGCACTGGGAGCGGAGGAAAGACGTGGCGGTGGTATTCTTCCGGACCCCGTGGTAACTTTTCCGGAAGTTACCCGTATGCCGGAAGCGAGCAGGTTGCGCGGCGTGCTCATCTTCAGACTGTTGTGTGTACACGTCTGTCTGCGTGCGTGCGTGTTTGGGTGTGTGTGTGTGTGTTTGGGTGTATGTATATACATATATATACATATATATATATATATATATATATGTGTGTGTGTGTGTGTGTGTGTGTGTGTGTGTGTGTGTGTGTGTGTGTGTGTGTGTGTGTGTGTGTGTGTGCGTGCGCGCGCGCGCCTGATATGGCGACCGCGCGGACAGTGCTGTGTTCGCTAAACATGCGCGAGCGTGCATGCTGGCGAATGTCGCGGTATTTGTTCGAGGAATTCCGCGCCACATAGAGAAGCTGAATTTTGATAGGTGAGCTGGGTACCCGCACTACCCGCATTACTGCCACGGGTCCCCTTATATTCTAAAATCGTATACACGCATGAGTTACGTCGAAAAGTCAAACTTGGAATGAAGTATAACGCAAGACTGCGCTTTGCAGTATAAAGAATGTGCCGGAATACAGCGCTCGGTTTGGACGCTTCGCTTTGTACCACTTGGCTTCTTCTCCGGGCTCCACAAAATTGCAGAAAGTGTTCGACTTCCGGATCGGTTGTGAGGGGCGATATTTGCACTGGGACCGACGAGAGCCCGCTGTATTGTCGCCGTGAAAGGAGGAAGCCAGTAACGTAGATTTCGGTAACTAACAGTCGCGTTGCAGAGAAACTAGTCGTTGGGGCAAATTCATTATTTTACACCCTGACTCGCCGTGCACGCATAGCGAGGATGCCCTCAGCCAGTATTCCACATGGACGCATCTGCTTTTCATGAAAATCTGATCTGATTAAACACCTCCGTGTAATGCACTATCTTCGGGCAATAAAGGAGTCTTTTCGATAGCAGTGCACAAATTTGGATGCGCATTGCTGGCAAGTATAACTGCATAAACGTAGCGCTACCTTCCAAAGTTGCATTTCCGCTCGGCAGTAGTTACATTTACAAACGAGCAATAAATCGAAAAAGAAGAAACAAACAACCAAGTCGAACCGATTATGTCGATTTATGTATTCGATCTTTTCGCTTTTGCTCACACATTTCACACAGTGCAGCTACATGCCGTTCACGGCCAGTGCTTGAAATTCGTCACATGTGTGGGTACACCGCTCGCAATGGCCCATTTTGTCGTGGACGGCATTGTATGTCGTAATGTCCTGGTTTTCATAGCCATTCTTTGAGATGTCTGCCCTTCTTTCCTAGATTTATTTGTTTATTTGCTTATTTGTTTGTTTGAGCGCAATTAACCACCGTTGCGCAAAGCCCAGAACGTGTCCTAAATCATTCGCAGGACAATTCTACACGGGGCAGCAACGTTTACTATAATATATACTTGCACAGGTTTTATAGCTTCTCCGGAAGCGGGAGAAAGCCACGATTAAGTTGTCACACTGGCCTATATTCTTTCAGCCCGCGAGCGACACTGTCCTGGTATGACAGCGTCACAAGCCTGCTTTCTACGGAGGCCGTCCTTGGCTGTTTTCTCCGGAGTGTAACACATTGTTTAAATTGCTCGATAAAGTTCAAAGCTTAGGCGAACGTGACGTGTTCTGCTTAACGGAGTTGTACAGAGAGAGAGCGCGTCTTTCTTGGAGACAGGTGCTTGTCAGCAATTTTAACCACATGCAAGCAATAATGCTTTTATGGGCGGTCCCTGTGAGTATTTCAAAGGAAATACATGTTCCGTAACTTGGAAAATAATGAATGGACGTAGGCAATACCAAATTTTACTTTGCCATAAAAACATAAAAGTGATGTATTTTAACCTCGTGTAGAGCCTATGCTCTACACGAGGTTAAAAGAAACACAAACCATCGGTAATATGCAGTGTGTCCCAGATAACGTTAGCCAAGCTCATAAAAATAAAATATAGAATATACGAGGACGCAACCAATGGTATTCTGTCAGCAGTGAGTACCGAACCAGGATGATTTAGTTTTCATAATTGAACTATCGATAAATAGATGAGATTAATTAACGGACTCTTTAATCATTGGATTGAGGGCGCCAGTTCTGGTGGAAAAGTAATAATCGTGTGTTTAAAACACCCGATGCAGTTGTTTCCAGTGAGCTATAGCTCGCGTAATCATATTTTCCCGCCTTATAAATAAAATGCGCGACATATGAAAATAGCCGCATGATTACGCGTCCGCGCGCCGCGACACCAGCGGTCTCAGGCGTTTCGTAAAAATTTACTCTGCTCAATGCCTGGCTCGTCGACTACGTAGAAGTGGCGAGGCATCGGTAATGGCGTTGGTAACCGCGAGCTGCCTTTGCCATGTGAAGTGCGAAACCAATTCTTTGCGCAGCGGCATTGAGGAGGAGGGCAAACACATTAATTTTTTTTAAATTCAATTAAGGAGTTTCACGTGCTAAAACGACCATCTGATTATGAGGACTCCGGGTTATTTTGGACCACCTGGCGTTCTTTAAGGTGCACCTAAATTGAAGCACACAGGTGTTTTCTGCACTTCGCCCGCATCGAAATGCGGCCGCCGTGGCCGGGATTCGATCCCGCGACCTCGTGCTCAGCAGCCTAACACCATATAACCACTGAGCAACCACGGCGGGTCATTCAGCGACGTTAATTCTTGCGAGCAACGCCTGGGACCGCTAGCGTGGCGGTGTTTAGATAGATAGATAGATAGATAGATAGATAGATAGATAGATAGATAGATAGATAGATAGATAGATAGATAGATAGATAGATAGATAGATAGATAGATAGATAGATAGATAGATAGATAGATAGATAGATAGATAGATAGATAGATAGATAGAGCCTGTTTTGAAACGTGCACTTTGTTTACAAATAACCGAAGTGCAGAAGGATAACAAAAGGAGTCGATTGCCGGGATCATCAGACGAAACGACTGAATCACCCAAAGCTTTCCTGAAGCGCGGAATCAACGCGCTCACAAAGTTGGGCGCGCAACGGCAGATCGAAGAAACAAAAAAAGAAAGGAAAGAAAGAAAGCCGGGGTAAGTGTTGGGCGCGCCTGTAGCCTCAATGAGAACGACCGCAAACGCGACGCTTGCCGCCACTGCCGTTCCGGGTGTGACGTCAGAGCACGCACGCCGGGTTCGCGCCCTGGTGGCATTTCTACCGGCGCGGAGATCGTTGAACCCGGAGTCTTCCCTCGTGGCCCACTGAATGAACGCTCGCACTTCCTTCGCCATCTCAGCGCCCAGTCTTGAGGAGGAGCAGTCGTTTCGTCTTACGCAACTGGCGGAACTTGGGCGGCCTTCGCCGCGGTTGCGTAATTAGTGGCCCCATTAGAACGAATAATATCTCGCGTTGCGTCCTTGATTACCGGCGCGCGCACGCCTCAATTATTGTCCCTGGCAAGCAGGACTATACACCGGTGAACAGGTAGATTTAGCTTCACAAAGCTTTTGGTTCGTAAGTGCTTTCACTTTGCCATTAATTGGCTGGCCGCCTTGCTAATAATATGTCCAACATCAGGGTTGGCTGAAATTTTCTCTTACGAACAATTCTGGTGTAGTAGCTTTTTGTGAATACAGGCCCAGTAGAGTAGAGACTTGGATTTGTTGGCACGTGGATCTTTGAGGAACGAAAAACAGCGCACACACAGAAAACAGGAACCGAGGTAAAGACAACACCACAGCGTTGAACTTGCAACAATTTCATTGGGCTTCCCGTACTTCGCTTCTTTTTTTCTTTTGGGCTTGTAAGTTGACGCTTATAACGATGGGTCCAGGCTGTTAGAATCTCTTCGAAGAGATATAATAAAAAAAATGGCGTAGCTAGAGGGAAGAAGCATCGTTGAGTAATGTTGACACGGGCTGCCTGTGGCTTTGTAGTAGTCGCTTAGGCAAAGCAGTATAGTGCGAATTTGGACGGAAGAAAGTTGTGCTATATCACATATATCCTGCGTTGTTGAAAGCGCTCGCAAGTCGCAATCAACTGCGTCCGCGTGTATTAAAGTTAAGAGAAACTCCAGGGGGATGGGCGCAGTCCTATGCGGGTACTTTATGCCTGCAAAAGTATCGGCTTCCCTCCTTAGCAGTCGGTGTAGGTCGTTCTGTGAGAGCGATAATCAACGGCACCTTCTGCCCGGGCGTCTCCTTGTGTTCTGACCGTGCTATAAGAAAATCGTATGTGGTAGCAACTTTTCTATACTGAGCAGCACACGGCAGAGCCAAAAGGTATATCAGTACAAACTAGACCAAGGGTCGATCTTGCTTAAGGATGGCGACTAAGCAGCCTTCGTATGACACTGGACGGGCAATCTCTACATATCATGTTTATTATCATCTGCATCAGTTCGAACAAAGGATATGTTCTTGTTTTAATCGCACGCGGCGTATACAGCGTAATTCAGCCAGCTCAGGCGAATTACCTCAAGAGGCGGACATCGCTTGCAAGACAAGCATGTCCAGATAGCTACTTAAGATATTCACCATTTAATTTGGTAATTATACTTTTTAGGGCAGAAGTAAAAATTGCGAAATTGAAACGCAACAGAATTGAAGTCACGTCTGCTTAGCATGGATGCTAAGTCTGGCAGCACTTCCTGCGATATCCGTCCCTAAAACGAGCTGTGAAATACACTGGCGTTGCAATTAACAGTTTCACGAAACCTTTCCTCTGGTATCTCGGCACGATATCAACTGCATCGCTAACGAAATATTTAGCGATATTTGGGGGCGAACATCTGGAAAGTTGTGTTAGTCTATCATGGTATTTCTGCTAAGTAGAGATTAGTTCACTATACTGCTCAACTTGAACTTTACGCGATTTCCACATGTGTGCTAAGGTGGATAGATAAGAAACAAAATAAATGAATTACGCATTTGAGATTCCCGTTGCAAGTAATATCCACCTGTTCAGGTATAAAATACCCCTGAAGAGACGGAATCTATCATTCAAAGGCAATATTTAGGAAAAATGTTCGAACAAGAATAGCAAAAGAAAACAACAAAAACAAGGTAAGGAGTGGGTATAATGAAGCCCGATTGTCACTGTTGCAGCCATGCACATTTACCCAAGCTAATGGTCTGATTGCCGCATTACACGACATTGATAGCGCAGCCGAAAAGCATAGGCGGGAACCACCCTGCCGTCCACTTTAAGCTGCACTCTGTAAACTCTATCGAGTGAAGAGCAATCAACCCTCCACGTGATTAACTTCGCATTGCATGCGGTATGCTGAACCCAAGAAGCGAACTTGTGGCGGTGACGGTTGTGCAGTCGTAAAAAATGGTTTGAGCTTCGATATCTGCAAGAGCCTACAGTATATCGAGCGGCAGTCGATAAGCCCGATTTTTCGAGGTGGCCTAATGGCTTCAATGCAATGCATGTCCTATTAACGCACGAACGGGTGGATTTAAACTCATACACGCAAAAAAGCATTAAGCAGAGCACCGCGGAGTGGCCCTTACGACCAAGGCTGAACAAACTATAGATGGCAACAAGTTGTGTAAAAAAAAGAAAAGAAATTCGCAGCCTCGCACTTTGCAAAGAGAGAAATAAAGCAGCCGTCAGCCGTATAGAACGAAGCAGGAAAACTAATGCTAGGCAATTAGACACCTTTTCATTAAACTGCAAGCGGTACGCAATACCGCCAATCATTGCCCCTTTTCACTCTCTCTCTTTTGGAAGGCGAGGAGTTCGTGCCACTCATTCTCCAGTAGAACACGACCTCTTGAACTTTGGGAGATGGTCCGGGCTCCTCGCTCTGCCGTCGACCCCCCCCCCCTCCCCCTTCCTTTCCGCGCGGTCATTGACCGCACGCTCTTCCGTATAAGGTCAGGGGTGGCTGAAATTTGGCTGCCGTGCCGCAATACGGTTTTTGGCGCGCTTCGAAAAGCGCAATTACGTCGACAAACGCGGCATTAATTTGGAAGCCGTGGCAGGGAAGGAAAGAAACAAAAATGGAAGTAAATTGATGAAAAGAACAGCCTCAATTTCGGGCCGGCAGAGGCTGGCCTTATAATTGGGGACGGCCCGTGATGAACAGCGCTCCTTTATAGGCCCTCGTCACCGATGCCGGGCAATTTTGGCGCCGGATTGCTTCCGTGAAAGTGATCCGCGCTCCGAGCTAAAAGTGGGCCATCATCAAGTTGCCACTGAAAACGAATCTCGCGGGCGCCGCTAATACCGGCGTGTAATGAGCTGCACTGCCAAGCGCACGTTTGCATCAGTTTGTGACGCAGCTTTGCGCGGCAGACACTGTGTATAGCCCTCAGCCGCGCGCTGAAACGCGGTTCTGTTGCCGGTCCGTGTCAGAAGGTGAGTCCTCGGGCCGAACGCCCTCCCTCTCCAAGTGAGATTTTAAGCGCACAAAGGCTTTCATTAACCCTTTAGCTGGTAGCTCAACAATATTGTTGACCTAACAAAAGCATCTGCAAAAACCAGACAAATCCAAATATTAGTCTGTGCCTTTCAATGTACCTTTACTTACGTACCTGCTCAACAGTGGTATTCAATAAAATGTCGAGCGGGAGCAGTATAGCAGATGTATTGGTCACAAAACCTGAAGGCTTCGTCGTTGTCTTCTTAGCGCACGTGGGGGTCATATTCTCGCCAATGAGATTTTTTTTTTCTTTTTTAAGCAAGCTCTTATTTCTTAACTCTATAAAGGTACATCTCAAGAACACACATTGACCTTGCCAAAGAAGTACCAGAGATCAGTTTTTGAACCATACATTTACTTTTCACCACCTGGTCAACAATAATTTTGACCCTACTATATCTCGCTTCGTGTTTAGAGAAACCACTAAATATTTCAATTGGTATGTATTTGAGCAAAGTTAAGAAGAACTGAAGCAATAAAACCATTCTAGGCCAAGTGTTTCCTATCTTGCCAGTTAAAGGGTTATAAGCTAACCGTTAACTGCTATTGGTTATGAACTGCGCCTAATAAGAACTATTGATGTCTAAGTGCTGGTATGAAAATGATTAATTAAGCCCTCTATATTAAAAAATGAAAAGAAAACATGAAAATCAAACAGATACAAAGAACCAACCAAATCTGAAACACTCATGTTCAATCCAAGAAAATACATATTACTATTCTGTTATTGCGCATTACGGACAATACCAGGGATTAGGGGGCAACTTTTTTTTTTTCCACCAGCCTATCATTAGCTACGGCCGATGTCAGTATCTACGCGGTAACCACTATGTACTGATTAATATGGCAGAAATTCACAGCAATTTTTTAGGGAACACCTTCAGACGACATCTAATTGCAAATTTCACCCATCTAGTGCATAGAGCGAGCCCATTTGCAAGAATATCCTTTAGGTAGCCGCCTCTTGAAGAAGCATGTATACTCTAAATGTGACGCAACGTGCACTTCTGTTCTATTTCGATTTTTTTTTCTGCGTTGACTGCGGAAAACAGAATGTCGAAAAATAATAACTAGAACCGCAGAGAGTTTATACGTGTCCTTTTAGCACGTATTCTCAAAAAACGTATTCTCGTCCATTAAGCTATTCATCGAACATCATCAATGATACATCTTGTGGGCCAGATTCAGGACTTGCGCGGGCAGAATTATGCAAACTCAAGGGGCAACAGACAAGAAAAGGATAACGTGAAACTGATACGCAACGATAACATGAAAGCAACAGACAATGAAACTGAGAGGAGTGCAAGGAAAATTGTTTGTGCATGTGTGTAATGTGTGTGTGTGTGGGGGGGGGGATGTTTTATGTAGTTAACTCTACCAATAATTACGATTGAGCGTTAAATTTGCGATAAGCTTCATATTCATAAAAAAGGGAAGAGAAACACGAAATAAAACACAACTTGCCACGGTGGGAGTCGAACCGACAATCTCCGCATGGCACCTGTGGTGCTCTACCAATTGAGCTCCGGTGGCGGGAGTTCCTCCATCCACTTTTTTGGTTTGTTATGAAAGTGTATGTATTTACAATATCTAGGCCTGCAGGTGGGGCTAGCCAGCGTCACTCGAGCAATGGCGGCGGCCTATGGAACGTCACTAAAACCACTCGCACCGCGTATGCATTACGCGTTTCGAGTTGCAGGATCAGGCTGCTGGGTCAATGGCCTACCCTCGTATGGAACTCAAGTCATGCATGAGGTAAACGTGGAAGTTTTACGCTAGTGGCGTAAAGTGAACATAAATTCGTCTCTTTCGTTGCTGTTTGCTTCACGCGCACTGCGCTAATAAGTTGCCGCGTGCGACAACTCGAAATTAGAAATCTATGGTGCCACGGAAACACGGGTTTGACGTTACTCAGGGGGTGCAACGCAACCTTCAAAGCACCAACGTGCCATTATGACGACAAAAGACGCAACTTGTTTTTTTTTTTTTTTTAGTTATCGGCTGCAACCGATGGCCAGTTCATATGATTTCGACTGCTTGTTGCAAAATAAACATGTAATGCACTTTTCTATATTTCTCTTCTTGCAGTTGAGTGCATGTCCTTAAAGGCACTGTGCGTAACAATATATTTCGATGAAGCTTCAAGAATGCCGCCATCATGACCTATTCAAAAGGGCCTTTCCTAAAAGCACTTACCAACAAAATTTATTGCAGCTTGTTTTTAATCATTCCGATGGCTGCAGATACATCCGTTTATATATACAAACTCCTCACTGTACACTGGTGTGCGTGAACAAAGCGCACTTGCTGCCGCTTCTGCAGTGCGTTTGAGAGGGGGCTTACGCCGGTTCAGAAAAGTCGTCCAGAGGGTATTATAGCGACGAGCTGCCGTTGAAAAGGTTTACAGGGCGCGATCCGTCGGCAGCATCTTCATCCAAGTGTGACAGTGTTGTAGCTGCCACAGCACGCGCAGTCGCGCATCGTCTATTTCGGGCAAGGTATTGAAGTTCGGACCGTACGCCGAAGTCGCAACAGCATCCGTTGTGAAAGGCCCCTCAGCTCAAGTTACGCATATAAGTTGCGTTAATGTGGCAGGCGGTCTACCCAGTGGTAAGGACCAATGCGGTTACCTGCGCGCGTAGCATGTATACAGGGTGTCCCAACTATCATGCACCAAGATTTAAAAATATGCAAATACCACGTAGCTGTACAGAACCAAGGTAATGTCTGCGGTCGCTTGGAGACACTAAGGTTATTTTTTTTTGCATTCCGCCTAATTAAATGATTATACTTGGTTAATTGATCAACTTCTCAAACATCAAAATTAGATGAAAAGTGTCAATGAGAAAATTGTAGAGCAACATTAAAAACTCCCATGCAGATTTCTGTTGCTCAGCACGTGCTACATAAAAGTGTTTTTCTGAGCGTGAAAGAAGCCCGCGAATATACACGCAAAATTGCCGCGCGACTGGCCGCTATCTGTGTGTATTCGCGGGCATCTTTCACGTTTGGAAAAACGCGTTTATGTAGCACGTATTGAGCTACAGAAAGCTGCAGCGGGAGTCTCTCATGTCGCTCTACAATTTTCTCACCTGCTAACACCTAGCGCGCCAGGTGTTGCGTGAGGGGAGAGGGCAGCGCCGCGACGCCACCTCGCCCTCGCTCTCGCTATCGGAAGCCCGTGCTATCCGCGCGTTCCTTGTCCGTGCAAGCTATATCCTGCGCTTCAACTGCGCCTGGGTAAGGCCAAGTCAAAACGCGCCAACCGTCTCAACGCTCCCGCTTGCCCACGAGGAGTTCATAACTCCAAGGACCCCTCAGCGCGGCATTCAAATGGACATATATAGAATGATTTCGCATTCGCAACTCGTAAGAAGTGCTTAGATGTCCGCACATTTTTTTACTCGGGCTTGCTCTCTGCGCGTATTCTTGTAACCATTTCACTGCAGCGTTGAATCTCGCTCACTGTGCCTTACTGCAGTCGTACTTATTACGCTAACTGCTTGCATAAACGCGGCCTTTCCAACTGCATACCTCAATTTTTAGCTCCCGTTGCTCCCCGGGGTCCACGACTGTGCGCTTAAACAAAACAGAGACAAGAAGGAAATATGCAGATCCAACTAACGTGTTGGAATCTATGTGACGCGCTTTATTAAATGCGCGGCGAACAATTGCCTTAATTTTCATCCTATATGCAACGTGTGATTTCATGCAACATTTATGTTTGTACACTGCGTCGTTTTCAAGCTGTGCCTAAAAGCAAAGAAAATGTGTGAATGCACACTGTGAGACTTAGACGTCGCGACATCACTAGGACGAAGACAATGTTCCACACTTGTAAAGGGAAGAATGATAGGGAGAAATGTGTGCAGAGATAAGTGCGACGCGAAAGGTAGTGGTAAGGTTGATTATTCGCCCGTTTCATTCCCGTGTCCTTGGCCGAATAAAAACTAGTGCTCTTGCACGTGCTACTTCGTTTCAAACGTAGAAGGCAGCGCTATATACGAAGGCTACAGAGACTTCTCTGGCTGCTGGCATCCGCGACCCAAAAATAGTGCGCCATATGACAGAACGGTATAACTAGGTGATTGAAGATATGGTAAACGTTATACGGTCATTTGAAAGAAAAACTATGAGGATACGCGGTCGTGTATTTCGGTACTGCATCATACATCATGCGAAGCGCTGTCGTGCCTTCCCAAAGACCGTCCCACGACAGCCGGCACAGAGATCGCCGGGAATGCAGAGTAAAAGAAGAAGAAAAAGAGCCGCCCCACGCACGAAGGAATGTGCAAGAACGAAACGGCATTCGCGAACAAAACGGCATTCGCGGACTCTGACTCGTTTTCGTGTTTATCATACCGCGGCCTATAGAGAGGCGGACCGCATTCCACAACGCCGACAAGACCAACAAACAGCCGTCGTCGACGGACCACCTGTCCTCGCGGCCGGCGCGCTTTAATCACGCGCTCCGCAAACCACTTCATCGTGCTCCGGCGTTCCGCAGAGTCCGGGCCCAACGCTGGGACAACGCTGAGAATGAGAGCGCGCGCGCTTGTGGAAAAAGGTCAGCTTCGAGAACGTCAAGCACGCCCGACGCGGTTCCATTTTCGCATCTTTGCATTTGACGAGGAATTCGCTGGATGCCATCGTCTGTCCTTCCCACCCCGTCGATCCCTCTAGTTTCATCCGTTTATCTTCATCCGTTTTACCTTTCTTCCCGCGGAAGGCGTCTACGGGGGAACCTCTCAATTTATAAGGCACGGCACGACGTTATAATATGCGAGAAATGAGAGGAGGACTCGGTGCATCGTGAAATCCGCGTTTGTGTTGTGCGTGTGCGGCATCACACTTTGTTTTAGTGTCACTCCCACGAGTGGGCTCCGTCGCCGTAAAACTTTCTAATTTGGGAACCCGAGAATTAGGCGGCGCAAAAAGAAACAAAAAAAAAGAAAAATTGAGAGAGCGAGGCACGTCGTATACTTAGCGCGTCACAACTTTCCGTCTGTCGCCGCCAGCCAGACGATGTATGTCTGCTCTGTTTGCTCGCCGTTTGTTTTTTGCTCTTGTGTTTCCGACCGATTTTTGTTGCTGTGTTACCGTGCGCAGCCCACGAAAATGAGAGAGTGAATCGGGGACTCTGGGAGCCTCTTCGGGCGTGATTAAAGGGGATCCGACAGGACGCGGCGCGCAGCGATCGCCATCTATCGGGTCTGCGCTGCACCAGAACGCGCGCACGCTGGCCGTCAGCTACCGATTAATCAATACATTTACTGGTAAAATGTTTAGTGATTCATTGATAATGCTTCAAAGTTCACCGATGTTTCGCCGGTCCTGAAAAATAGTGTGGAATCTAGTACTTTTCTTTACTTTTGAATGTTTTCACTTTGTGATATTGGTCAATCTGTTTATATATAGATTCCTGAGTGCGCATTCGAAGCCAATTACGCGCACACAGAATGACGTGCAATCAGATTACGTAAAATCGTGATCATCACGCTGTGTCCAATGGATGAGTTATTTCGAAGAATGGAAGGCAAATACATTGATGTCGCACGCGAGTTAATCAAAGGGGAAGAAACGTGTTATGCCGAAGACGCCTTTCGACATTATTCTTTTCTCAGCTTGTTGTGGGAACGTTCACTTTTTGTAACTTGTTGTCACGACCTCCTCTATAAACTTCCGACCTGCTCACTGACGCCACCCCTACGGCGGCGCGCGTACCTAAAGACTGTTGCGTAGAGACCGAAAGTGCCGCCAGGTGCCGCCTGAACACAGCAGACGATGCGACGTAGCGCACATTGAGCGCACGGCGGTCCTGGCGCACTGCTGTGCACGTTATTCTGTTTGTTTTCCGTATTTCTAACGTGTAGATTGACGGATTCACAGAGTTTAACGTCTCAAAGCAACTGTCTGGCCATGAGAAGCACCGTAGTAGAGGGCTCCGAAATAATGTTGACTACCTGACCCAGTTGCACGAGTGATTTTGCAGCGGGAACGCGTAGGTAACAACAACAAACAAACAAAAATAATATACAGCGCATGGCATGGAGAATGCAATCTTTATATTCATTTCCTTGCTTCATTTCGTGCAGCGCCGCCTCTTTGGCTGCTGCCAACGTCCATTGGCTAGCTGATACAACTAGCCCATGGGGTAATTCGTGCATGGACTAGTTGGTACATTGATATAGAAACCCGAGTTTCTGCAGAGGCGAATAAACAGAACTTATATATAAATGACGTACACGGTCATCCGCCTAAGTCGTTTACCTTTATGACCTATTAATTCCCGCTGCATAAGCTCGAGTTTCAAGATTACCTTTTATCATGCGGCCTGTCCTTACGGGAAAATAAAAGCGAGCGGAAGGAACGGTCGTGCTTTACGCGTCGGGGCCTATAGTAATAGCGACCTTCTAGGACGAAAGTGTGCAACACAACTGTAGGCGTACCGCTACGTTGCTACAGCGACTATATTAGCGCCTACAATATTTTCGATATGATCCCTAACACTGTTAGTTCTCGCGGTTACGGCCACCGCTCGAGCTTCGCTGGCATTGCCGCGTATATCGCATCGGCACTGCTCCTGCGCGTTCATCATTGCTTCTGCTGCATCGTCTTAAGAATATGCTTCAGATAAAAGCGTCAGGAGAGAAACTGAACTCAATTCAGCAGCTCTTGCGAGCACTATACTGATCCATAGGAACGTTGTGTAGGAATAGCCAAGCTGAAGTGATTTAGTACGACTAATTTTGATACTCTACCCATGAAAACCTTGCGCAGAGAAACTTTTTCTTTTCATCGGATTTCCATTTTGAAAAGGACAAGCATTTTGGCTGTCTGTCCGCCACATTATACCATCATCCTTTTTTTTCACTAATTTTTAGATGTCACAGGGAAACTCGTGGAAAGATATCCCAGTCGCGATTCTTGACCGCCGCCGGCTGGACTTGCAATAGGGACGCAACAGTACACCATTTCCGGGAAACGGTGTTACGGCTACCGTACCCTAATGCTGTTGTTGACTGTGCAGTCGCTAAGGGACACACGATCGACTCCGAATGTCACAAAGGCAAGCGCCTACCACAGAAACCGAAGAAGCAGACCACGCGGAGCACATGCGGCCACAGCACTGAGTGCGAAGCGATAGGGGTAAGTGGTGGCGCCACGGCATGCGGCGGCAGTTTGGCGAAAAAAAAAAAAAAAACTAGACAAGCAGAAGCAAATCTGCTTCGTCGGCATGAGCAGGTCGGAAGTTTATAGAGGAGGTCGTGCTTGTTGTATACCTCACGTTGAAAGACATTGAAATGGGGCACTTAATAAACTACAAAGGGCATCTCTCTTGGAATAATATATATATATAAATTCTTTATGGAACACTCTGATTTCAGAAGTGAGAAAGCGTATGTCTTTGTATTATCACATTTCGCTCGTCGGGTGCCAATTCTTTAAAACGCTTTACTTCGATTCGACCTCGCCACATCAGTCAAGAAGTAGTTTTGCGTCTGTTGGTGTAGCTTACCGAATTCATCTACGATTAAGGCGGACTAAACCATCGCCTCCTTGGGAACCTCACACGAAGAAACGATCGAACAACCAAGGCTCCAGAAGGGTGCCTTCACGCACACCTCTAATGCTTAAGGCAATCGAGGCTTATGAAGTTTTTTAGTTTCATTTCTTAGTTTCTCTTTTTTGTTTGTAAATAGAGAGGTTACAAATCAAATGAAATCGGTTCATTATATTAAAGGAACATGGCAAATTGTAGCATTCCACCGTGGGGTCATGATAGAACAGGTGCAAGTAGCTGAGATGACACGTCCGCAACAATGCGGGTGTCATTGCGAGGCACTTCAGTGCGCACGCCGATACATGCATTCCCTTTCAGCGTGTGGAGTATAACAGTAAATTGACATACAAAAAACAGCTCCTTTCGTCATTTAAGCGACGGGCCAGATTTTTTCAAATTAGCGCTCGATAAGAAAGCAATATCAACGTGCACCAGCTCTTGAAATTTCGAAGCGGGGAGGTGCGGTCGGGCCAGTGCTAGCAGGCGACACACGTCACACCAGCCACTGGCAGCACCGGTTTCGGCATAATACGTACTTGCACATACAGGGTGTTTCATTTTAGCTGCACCAATTTTTTTAAAATTGCCCGTGGCAGATAGCCCAATTATAATCCTTGATCTAAACTACTTGATGAGGCGGCCATTACTTCCTCGAGAAATCAAAACGCCTAATTGAATATAATTACGCCAATTAACTTTTAATTATTTATTTTACGGCACATCTTTTAATCTACGAATTATACCCGCTGATTTCGCAAGGCGTATCCACTTGGAACGAATTATCAGGACTGAACCAGTTTCGAGATATTAATTTTCAAAATGTCCGACGAAATGCATGCGCGTTCCAGTTAACTTTTTGAGGAAAGCGCTGTTTTATGCATTCAAGCACAATTGTGATATCCGCCACGGGCAATGTTTAAAAATTTGGTGCAGCTAAAATGAAACGCCCTGCATATGTCAAACCTCTGAGGTGCCTACGACGCAGGCGAAGAAATTCTAAGAAAGCGGAGAAATGCTAACTTAAATAAACTGAGGTCACATATACCACTACGCACATACCATGTCAGTACGTGCTTGTTAATTCTGACATTTTGCTTTTATTTTTGTGTACGTCGAAATATATGCGCCCAGAACTAGTCTCTGATCGAGTAGTGATACGAGCAGACCATGCACATCTGTCAGTTTTGCTTGTGGGAGTAAACACTGAATAGAATTGACTATAAAAGAAGTCTATACAGGCCAACAATAATTTACAAAGCTTAGAACAAAGCAGTCAACCTAAAATGCGCAATATGTAGGAAAGCACACTAATCTACGGATTTCTGGAGATTTCTGACTGACTGACTGAATAAACTTTATTAAAACCAGCAAGAGGTGGTGGCTGGGCCTAGGCCTCCCACGTGGGGACGTCGAGGTGTTGCCTCTTCGCCGCCTCGCAGGCTTGCTGGGTCGCCCAGAGTTGGTCGTCGAGGTTGGAGCTACGCAAGGCAGCGTGCCATCTCGACGAGAGGGTCGTGGGATTAGTGTCGGTGTATTGTTGTGTACAGTCCCAAAGCATGTGTGTAAGTGTGGCTGGCTGTGTCTTGCAGATATGGCACGTGGGATTGGGGTAAATGTCTGGGTAAATCTTGTAAAGGTGTAACGAGAGGTAAGTGTTGGTTTGTCGCAGGCGGAAAGTTGTAGCCTGCGCTCGGTATAGCTTGCTGTGCGGGCCGGGGAAAGTCCTACGCTCTAAGTGGAAGGATTTCACTACATCATTGTAGCGTGTCAGGCGATCCCTACCGGTGGGGGCAGCCTCACCGTCTACCGCGCGGTTAACGAGCCCTCACGCTAGGGAGAGGGTAACCTCGTTGAGGTTGGGGAGGTGCGGGTGGACGGTGCCTACATGAGCTGGGAACCAGGCTAGTGTAACCTGATGGTCGGTTGAGCGGGGTGCTTGTTGCAAGATGCACAAGGCTTGGTGGGAGATACGGCCGTTGATGTAGTTGATAACAGCGGAGCGGGAATCAGAGACGATGGTATGGCATGTTGGGTCTAGTGTGGCTAGCGCGATGGCCACTTCTTCAGCTTCCTCAGCGTGTGGGGTTACTAGGCTGATAGCATGGTGGAGAGCCTTCACGTGTGGTGACGGCTGCAAAGCGGGTACCGTGGGGATATTCGGCGGCGTCGGCGAAACTCACACCGTCGTTGCGAGCAAGGGCTTTGGTGAGAGCCGTGGCACGTGCTGTGCGGCGTGCGCGGTTGTATTCCGGGTGCATGTTTCGGGGGATAGGGTCGGCGTGAATCCAGGCTCATATGGTGGAGGGGATCTGGTCTTTATGGCCGTGTTGATGGTGGTAGGTAATACCGGGCGAGGTAAGGATGTAGCGGCCCGTCGCTGTGAGTGTGGTCTCCAGCTGAGAGCGGCGTTGGGCCTCGATGAGCTCGTCTAGTGTGTTATGGACGCCTAGTTGAAGGAGGAGGTCAGTGCTGGTGTAACCGGGGAGGCCGAGGGCTTGTTTATAGATACCGCGTAGGAGGATGTTGAGTTTGTTTTGTTCAGCCTTGTACCAATTTAGAAACGCAGCAACGTAGGTGATGTGGCAAATTACGAATGACTGGATTAATCGGAGGAGATTCTCCTCTTTCATACTCCCACGGCGGTTGGAGACCCGCTTCAACAGTCTCATGGTGTTGAATGCATTGACCTGGATTTTTGCGAGGGCCATGCCATTCGCTCCGTTCGCCTCTATAAGCATGCCGAGCACAGTGGATATTGGTGACGAGGGGGATGGGGCTGCCATCCGTGAGGTGAAGCGCGATGTCTTCGTATTGGCGTTTAGCGGTGGAATGTTTCGGACGGCGGCCACGGAGAGTAGGCCTGTAGAGGAGGAGTTCGGACTTCTCGGGAGAGCAGCGAAGCCCCGTGCATTGGAGATAGGTCTCGACTGTTTCAATGGCGGATTGTAGTGCCATTTCCATTTGGCCGTCACTGCCTTGGTGGGCCCATATGGTGATATCGTCAGCGTAGATGGTGTGGTTGACACCGTCTACTTGCTGCAACTCCTTAGCAAGATCGATCATGACGAGATTAAAGAGCATTGGGGAGATAACGGAGCCCTGGGGGGTTCCCGCGCTGCCCAGAGTGCGGGCGTCGGAGCGGAGATCCCCCACCGAGAGGAAGGCCGTGCGATTAGAGAGAAAGTCTCTGACGTACTTATAAGTGCGCGCACCAAGGTTAAGGCGTGTGATGCGGTCGAGAATTGTGGAATGGGCTATGCTGTCAAAGGCCTTTTCGAGGTGGAGGCCGAGTATTGCTTTAGTAGTGCGGGTTCTACCTTCCAGTATATGGTTATGCAGTATATGCTTAAGTTGTACCATGGCGTCTTGGGTCGACAGGTGAGCCCGGAAGCCAATGACTGAGTGAGGATACGCTGCAGTGTCTTCCAGATGAGTGTTAATTCGGGTGAGGAAGGCATGCTCCATAACCTTTCCCACACATGAGGTTAGGGAGATGGGGCGAAGGTGATCGAGGCTAGAGGGTTTGCCAGATTTGGGAATAAGGATGACCTTTGCTGTTTTCCAGGCTGGGGGAATTGCACCTTTACGCCAGCAGTCATTGATATAATCTGTAAGGTGGGTGACGGAGGCGTCATCCAGGTTACGGAGGGCTTTGTTAGTGACCCCGTCGGGGCCAGGGGCAGAGCGGCTGTTTAATTTGTGTAGGGCGGCTTGAATCTCAGCGACACTAAAATCTTCGTCCAGTGGGGGGTTGGGGGCCCCGGTTTAGGAGCCGTGAGACTGCACTGGGCCCACGGGGAGATACTTGTTAGTAAGGTGGTCTAAGACTTGGGCGCGGCCCTGTTTCTTCGTTTCTGTATAGAGAAGTTTAGTGAGGCGATCTTGTTGGGAAGAGCGGGTGGCTTGACTATCGAGGAGGTGTTTGAGAAGCTTCCAAGAAGAGGCACAGTGGATCTTGCCGTCAGCAGTATTGCACAGTTCAGTCCACTGTTGACGGCTGAGGGTGAGGCAATTGGCTTCGATTTCCTTGTTGAGAGGGCTATTTCAGCGCGGAGGCGCCTGTTGAGCCGTTGCCCTTTCCAACGGGATAGGGTGGATGTTTTAGCCGCGAGGAGATGAGCTAGCCTGCTTTCCATGCGCTCAACGGGGGCATCGGTGGTAACGGTGTGCGTGGCTGCCTTGGTATCAGATTGGAGATTTCGGGTCTATGCATCAATGTCCGCTATGCGTTCCGCGTGCGGGTCAACAGATCGATGCTTTCGAAATGCATCGCAGTCAACCCAGGTGAACTCGTCGGGGTTTGGCGGTGACTGCAGCTATCCGAGGGATAAGTATGGCAATGATGAAGTGGTCACTACCGAGATCATGTTGTGTGTTGCTCCACTGGGCGTTGGTGACATTTTTGGTAAATGTGACGTCGGGGGTAGTGTCGCGGGAAGTGAAGTTACCGAGGCGTATAGGGAACGTGGGGTCTGTAATAAAAGTGAGGCCGAGGTCCTGGGAGTCTTGCCAGAGGTTTCGAGCCGCCGTCGTAGAGTAGCCATGTCCCCATACCGTGTTGGGGAGGTTGAAGTATCCACCGATAACGAGCGGGTTGGTGCCAGCTACGTTAAGGGCCTTCTTGAAGAGGGTGAGAAAGCGGCTTCGAACTTTGGCAAAGGGATGGCTATACACGTTAAGGAGAAAAATACTTTCCTTACGTTTCCTAGTGGGTATAAGTTCAACGAGAATATGTTCGATGTTTCGGACGTGCAGATTGTGTTCAATGGCGGCGATTCTCTTGCGGACGAAGGTGCAGAGGCGGAAAGAAGCGTCTGACGGAATGAAAGGTTGGTAACCTGGGAGGGTGACCGAATCGATATGGGTTTCTGGAATCATGATGACGTCCGGTTGCCGGGTGAGGGTACGTAGGTGTTGACGGATGACTGGTTGTTTGCGGAGATAGCCTCGGCAGTTCCACTGCCAGATAAGTGTATCGTTGTTAGGGTGGGCCATGATGGGGATTGGGGGATGCCATTATGAACAATGCCGGGGTTTCGCGGGCAGGGGGAGCGGGCATGGGGAGAGTTTGTAGGTGGTTTTCAACGTTTGTGACGCGTTGTGCCAGGGCGAGAAGGGCGTGTTGTACGGATTCGACTGCATTCTGGAGTGTTTCCATCGTGCTTTGTAGTGAGACTATAGCATGTCCTTAACCTCTGAGCGCACTTGGTCCGCGGCTCCCTCTTGAAGGGCCCGCTTTTTGGGGGCCGGTGTCGTGGCTAGAGGAGGGGGACGCTTCGGCGGGTGGTGTAGGAGCTTCGGCAAAAATTTACTGCTGTTTTATCAGCCGGTGTTGCAACTCTGGTCGCCTTGAAAACTTTGCCGCATAAGGGCGATGAGATGTGTAACTGATTGGGGTGTAGGGAGAAGGGTGATCAAATGAAGAAAACCAACATGAAGCGGCATCTAAATCTAGCAATTCATCGGTAACTAAGGTTAGGATGATATGTGGTGTGTCAGCTTCACAACGTCGCTCTGAGGGCATTCTTCGAATTTTCTTGTTGCGCCGATCGACAGGTGTGTTCAGTGGCACAGGACGGGCGATCCTGCTAACAGGAGGGATTTGTGGCCTCAGCTGAACAGTACCCCCTGTAGCAAAACAACGACAGGGATTAGACCCGGACTCGGGTGCCTGTCTCGTTCGTCATCTGGTAGCAACTGTGCACCTTCTTCTTGTTTGTTTGCAACACACTCCTGCGGTCGACAAAATCGCTGAGGGCTGCCGGCTTCAAGAAGGTAAACCTTTTGAACTTGACGCCTTATCACGGAGCTGGACGCGAGATTCAGGCATCAAGCTCGAGCAACGCCGTCGCGACCAGGAAGCAGTTCCGTCACCCAGGCCAGCTTCCACGGGATAAGCGGCGAATCGTCGTCGTGCACCAGGACGACGTCTCCAACTTGAAGTCGTGGTGGCAGCTTGGATGTCGCCTCGTGTGCAAAGCGCAGAAGCAGCAAGTACTCCTTGCGCCAGCCCTTCCAGAGATGGTGAAGCAACAAAACGACAGACACCGACCAAAATAAAGGCTATAAAAATAATAAAAACTGAGTAAAAGACGTTTCGGCTTCGCTACGGAAGCCTTGTTCACAATGGGGTGCAGGAAAAGCAAGGTGAAGAATTTTCTTTTACCCCATTGTGAACAAGGCTTCGGTAGCGAAGCCGAAACGTCTTTTACTCAGTTTTTATTATTTTTATGGCTTTTATTTTGGTCGGTGTCTGTCGTTTGTTGCTTCATGTTTCATCCCGACCAGACGGGCTTCCGTCGAACCCTCGATTTCTTCCAGAGATGGTCTGCCAAAGCTTGTCAATGTATGCTTCGACGTCGGAGATCGACGCTTGTTGATTGGGGTAGCGTGGCGCCCAATTGTTGAGGCAAGCATGTTGCAAGTTTGCCAAGTAGGAAGTGTGAAGGCGTCAGAGGACATAGCTCCTCAGGGTCTACAGACAAATTGTGTTGAGGGACGGCTGTTGATGTTCGCCTCTACCTCACGCAGAACAGTTATCTCTTCAAAGGATAGGGAAGTGTGACTTGGAGCACGCTTCAATGGGTCCTTAGGGATGCGGACCAATCGTACCCACATTCCGCCCCACCAAGGCGCTCGCTCGACGCTGAACTTCCATTCGATGCGATGTGAACTGCAGAAATCTACCCAACTGGATGTGGGATGATTTCACTCACACGCGCCTAATTGTCACACATTTAAATAAAGACACAAAATACTGCCAAAAAAAGCCAGCTACACAATATGGCGCGAATTCTCGAGAGCGCGCGCCCCGGTCTTACCTTGTTTCTGAGCGCCGACTACTTGTAACACCTATATGGGGGCTATATCTACAGCTTGCTCCCGTTGTAGTAATCCCTAGATGAGGTCGGCTTTAATGGGGGGAGCTATACTTACAAGTGCGCCTTCTGCTCTGCACCCAATACCCTCTACCACATGGCATGGGAATGTGGGTAACATCCATCGGACACCACGCATCACCGGAACAACCGTCGAGCAGTGGGAGGCCCAGTTGACAAGCCCGAGCCCTGAAGACCAGCATCGCCTGGTGAGCAGGGCCAAGCTATCGGCTCAGGCCCATGGAATCCTGGACTAGGGATGCCGCCCACCTCGGATGATTTCATCGTCAGCTCATTTCTGTAATTAAAGTTCATTCCTCCTCCTCTTTCTCTCAACACAACTCTTATCTTATGACGAAACGCCATTGAAATTTTAAAAAAATGTCACAGTTTCGCCCTAAGGGCGAAGCAATGAATGCGATAGCAACACAGCAATGTCATACGAAGTAAGGTGAGCGGCTTTGGTAGCAATATGAATTGTAGTAAACATGAGCTGATTAAGTAAGCAGGTGTGCTGCGGCGTAAGTAGACCGACATGAAGAGAGGCTCGATGACCACGAGAAGGCGCGTGTGAAACGGTGGTGTTGATGAGAAGCGCTTCCCGTGGGCAGCGCGTTCGAAGGGACACACCTGTAGCGCTGCACTGCCGATCCGGGCAGCATTGCATGTGTAGCGTGCGTTGGAAAATGTGACCCGACTATTACTAACTAAATGAACAAGCGTGGTGTGAGCGTGCACAAACAAACACGAATAGATCACACTGAATGACTGCAGACAACGACTGTCAAAACGCTGGCAGCAAGCATACGCCGCTGCGGGCGAAGGTACGTGCGGCCTATCGCTTCAACGGGAACTGAGCGGCGAATGCACAGCGCATAAAGGTCAGAGCCGTGTGGAGATAAGAGACGGTGCGGACGAGCGACGCGCGCGGTTGTTGGCGGAGTAGAAGTGCGCCCCCCCCCCCCCCCCCGCTCTTTCCGGCGCTGGCTTCCTGCTTCCTTGCTTGCGCGTGGGAGATTGAGTGCGTTCGGTCTCCGTGATAGCGCGCGTCCCCGCACGCTTCCGCTCGGGCATACGGCGCGCGGCGAAGATTTTATCTATAGGGAACCTCACGGCGACGGCGACGACGACGGCGACGCCGACGGCAGAAATTCGGTTGAAGTGTCCATATAATTGCTATCGCAATAAAACACGTCAAAACGCTGGGAGTACATTTCAAGGTATTCATGTTGTGGGATGCTCGCACCGAGCATCTGCAAGGTGAACGCACTCTTTGAATCGCAATTAAAATACTGAATTTTGGTGTGGGGCAGTACAACACAGACAAACAACATCAAGCTCAATGTTATGCAGAAGAATGTGCTTATAGAGCAATTGCTGCGGTGCCTTAGAGAACACTTTCTGAACCACTGTTTACCGCTTTTCCCATCATGCGCTTATCCACCATGTACAATTACCGTCTTTTACAGCTACAGAAATCACAGATTGAACACGGCATATTATTCTTATCCGAAGAAGTTGCTCACCCTCACCAACATTCGCTACTACGCTACACGACACCATGAATACTGGTCTGTGTCTCACCCACCTAGGAACTACAGTTTTCAAACTCTAAAATATACTTTGCCTTATTTATTAAACGTTAAATCCTACCATTTGTTAAACTTATGGCTATGTTGGCATATTGTCGTCGATAGCGACAACGGTCGTCGTCAGCGTAAAGGGATGGACGGACAAGGCAAACGGAATAGACCGATCCCACCGGCCAGTTTCACGACGCCACCACTGCCGCGGTGCATGCTGGTACTTGTAGTCATCCGGCCACTCCAGCCGCCCGGAGTGCCTGTGCGTCCTGTTTCCGAACGATTTTTGGCAATTTTTATGGTTCGTGGAGAGCCATCGTGCGATGGGAGGATTGACCTGCTGTGTTCCTGGGTGCTACAACAACCACACAAGGAACAAAGGCTTCGGATTCTGTGTTTTCTAAAGAGCGAAAGCTTCGAGAGACGTGGATCTAACGGATTAATAGGTGTGCCTGGTAATACACAGCGCGAGAAGAAACACGGGGACGAATAGCGGCCGCATTTCGATGGGGGAAGAAGGCGAAAGCACCCGTGTACTTAGATTTCCCGGAGTTTATAGATTATTTGTCGATTATCGATTAGCTATTGATTGGCTATCGCAATGTATTGTGGGCTAGGCTAAGAACTACCAAGTCATACCAAGCATTTTCCGGAATTCAATGATTATTAATCGATTATAAATTAGCTACTGATTGGCTATCGCAAGGTATTGTCCACGTATTGGGGCTAGCCTAAGCACTACCAAGTCATCCCCCGCATTTCCCGATATGTATTGATTATTTATTATCTATTCATTGGCTATCGCAAGGTATTGGCCACGTAGACGAGCTATGCTAAGAACTACCAAGACCTCCCCGCCGGAATTTATTTATTATTGATCGATTATTGATTAGCTATGATTGGCTATCGATTGACTATGGCAAGGTATTCGCCACGTATTTGGGCTAGGCTAAGCACTACCAAGTCATCCCCAGCATTTCCCGGAATTTATTGATTATTGATCGATTATCGATTAGCTATCGATTGGCTATCGGCGTTTTTAAGTATTATGTCCGTTGCTAAGCAAACATAACGTTGCAGTCACCGAGATGCACGTGTGCAAAATAGTAACGCAAAACGACCGCGTACATCAGCATTTATTACATATACAAAGTTCGAACAAATACGATACTCAAGGCGTATAATCAGCGGGTAACAACCTAAATTGTTGCAATGCGTCGCAGTAATATGACCTAAGGAGATCTTCACTGTGAGCCTAGAAATCGCTGCTGATTTCTTTACCCGCACCACTAGCATAATATTCTTCGTATTAGCTAAAGAATTTTTTTCACTTCCGACGATTCGGGAAAGCTCGTAGAACGCGTGCGGCCGAGACCAGCGAAAAATCTTTGTGCCTGCCGTGACGTGCTGAAGCGAATGCATATTTCACACTTAACCACTCCTCAGAGGATAGCTGGTAGCCATTTATTGTCTCCTCCACTAACAAGGTACGATATGAATGAGCATAACGCTAGTTATGTAAAATATGCGATCGCTAATTGCGAATTAAGTTGCGCAAGTTGCGTTTAAATTGCGCAATGTCGGACGTCTCACTATGAAATAATTCATCATCATCATCATCAGCATATATTTTATGTCCACTGCAGGACGAAGGCCTCTCCCTGCGATCTCCAAAAACCCCTGTCTTGCGCTAGCGTATTCCAACTTGCGCCTGCAAATTTCCAAACTTCATCATCCCATCTGGTTTTCTGCCGACCTCGACTGCGCTTCCCTTCTCTTGGTATCCATTCTGTAACCCTAATGGTCCACCGGCTATCCATCCTGCCCAGCTCCATTTCTTCCGCTTAATGTCAACTAGAATATCGGCTATCCCGGTTTGTTCTCTGATCCACACCGCTCTCTTCCTGTCTCTTAAGGTTAGTCCTAAGATTTTTCGTTCCATCGCTCTTTGTGCGGTCCTTAACTTGTTCTCGAGCTTCTTTGTTAACCTCCAAGTTTCTGCACCATATGTTAGCACCGGTAGAATGCAATGATTCTACACTTTTCTTTTCAACGACCGTGGTAAGCTCCCAGTCAGGATTTGGCAATGCCTCCCGTATGCACTCCAACCCAATTTTATTCTTCTGTAAATTTATTTCTCGTGATCAGGCTCCCCTGTGAGTAATTGACCTAGATAAACGTACTCCTTTAAAGACTCTAGAGGCTGACTGGCGATCCTGAATTCTTGCTCCCTTGCCAGGCCATTGAACATTATCTTTGTCTTCTGCATATTCATCTTCAACCCAATTCTTACACTTTCTGTGTAAGAATGAAATAATTACATCCACGCTATTTCATGTGGCTCCACCGTCCTCCCACGGGTAGCGTTGGCGCAACGGCATGCATCTTGACCAGGAGGATTGGCGGATAGGACCCGCCAACGATGAAAGGACCTAGAACAAAAAAAAAAAAGAAAAGAAATGCTCAGATCCAAGGCACAAGTTGGAAGCTATGTGAAATGGTTACTTAAATGGCATAAAACTGTTAATCTCCAGCAACGCGCTTTGCAGTGTGCTAATTTAATTAAGTGCCTGCTCCGCGAGACGCGAGTAGGCACTTAGCAGCGCAACACCAACGCCACTACGCCACCACGGCGGGTAATTGAAAGTAGTTATGAACCGACGAGAACGAGCGGCTGCGCTGTCGACATGACGCTTGGCTGCGACTATATATAGCGATGGCTTTACACAATGACTAGTGCATTCTGGTGCAGATCGTCGCACACGTACGGCTGGTCAGTCTGAATTGGCTAGTGTGCGTGCTGTTCACTTTGCAGTAGCACTAGAGCGTCGCATACTTTCCGCTTCCCGTAGTGTTTTGCCAGCGTGTTCTGTATGCTGCGGGTCAACCAAGGTAAATACACCTGGTAGCGAAGCTTCCATAGAAGCCCATACGTTCAAAACATGGCGGCCTATCGGCGGTTCATGGGGCTTAGCGCCATCTGTGTGAGGAGGGAACACTTCCGGCAGAAGAAAAATAATTTCACGCCATATCCGTTAAAAACAGAAGTGACGTCATTTTGTTCTCAGGCACGAAATTTGATTTCGGAGGCCTGCCATTAGAGCTGTATATTCAAATGCCCCGCCATTCGACTTGATGGGCGTTCCGATCTTTCAGCGCGGAAAGCGATGCAGGAAAATTTCAGCCGTACGGGTGTCGAAATTGCATCGCTGCACAGATCATACTTTCTTTGGAGGCCAACGAATGCTTTGGGCGTAGATTGCGTAGAGCGCTCGTACTTTCGTCGGACGCAAAGCCCGTCGGCCAGCGCTGTCGCACGAAAACAACTAAAGTAAACAAGTATCCTGACTGGGAGCTTACCACTGTCGTTGAAAAGAAAAGTGTACAATCATTGCATTCTACCGGTGCTAACATATGGGGCAGAAACTTGGAGGTTAACAAAGAAGCTCGAGAACAAGTTAAGGACCGCACAAAGAGCGATGGAACGAAAAATCTTAGGAGTAACGTTAAGATACAGGAAGAGAGCGGTGTGGATCAGAGAACAAACGGGGGTAGACGATATTCTAGTTGACATTAAGCGGAAGAAATGGAGCTGGGCAGGCCATGTAATGCGTAGAATGGATAACCGGTGGGCCATTAGGGTTACAGAATGGATACCAAGAGAAGGGAAGCGCAGTCGAGGACGGCAGAAAGTCAGGTGGGATGATGATGTTAGGAAATTCGCAGGCGCAAGTTGGAATACGCTAGCACAAGACAGGGGCAATTGCAGATCGCAGGGAGAGGCCTTCGTCCTGCAGTGGACATAAATATAGGCTGATGATGATGATGATCTGACAGTCGCAACTCACTACTTTTACTGCACAGATTAAGAAACAATTAAACTACCCGCGTCACCTAGTTCAGACAAACGGCGACATGCAAAACAACACGACATGTGAAGGGGGCGTATTGTAACAGGTGAACTTTACGAGCGCGCCTTTCCACGCACTCCAAGAGCTGCATTGCATTACCAGTGATAGCGGCGTCAACGCCCGCCGCTATCGATAGGCGCTCTCACGGTGGGCGCTGAAAAAAGGTACTTATTGATAATGATCTAAGTAAAATAGAGTTGTATCTTGTCGCCATGCGTATATAAAATTAATTAGGAATTTTATTTTCGTTAATGAATCTAACTGCGTGTCGTTTTAATTAAAAACGCTTTTTTTTTCTTTCCCAGTGTTTATTCCCTCCAAACATAGTCGCGCTTCAATCGCTGCTCCCACAGACACCCTTGCTGACGTTGGTGACAATTGGTTCTGAACCGCTTTTCGCCCGAAGCTTCGCGACATATGTGAATCGACCTTGGGTCAACGATGGTACCCCTTCAGCTGCGCGCCGACAGCACGCATAAATCGATGATGATTGTCACAGACCGCGTTAGCTTCAAAATCCGCAGGCATTCGGCTGAGCTGCGGCTACAGCACGACTTTCCCTCGCCCTCCTTCACAACATTCCTCCTCTCGCTGCTTCACTACCCCTCACCACATCTGACATAATGCCCTTTCATGAAATCGGGCCAGTTTACTATTACACTGCCTCGGGCATCGGCCCACACTAGTCGACGTTAAACAAGCTGACCAGGGGTGCTATGCAGGATGCGCCGAGTTTGGCGAAACTCGGGATCTTCACGAGCTCTGGCGACACCCCAAGATGAAAGAACAAATGGTAATAAGACAAAGTTTGTCCGTCGTCACGCATCTAGTTTCATTGGTTTATCTAGATTCACTCTGGGTGGCTATCATCTCTTGGGCGTTGCCATATGGGCGGTCGACAAACTGGGGCTTCCGTGATCATACGGTCGGTGCATGGTTGTGCCTTCTTTCACTTGTTTGTCGTTACACTGAGTGCATTACAGCCACAAGCAAGTTATGAAATAAAAGCATTCAGTACAATAATATTAGTCACATTGATGTGAGTTATAAGCATTTTAAAGTTTACAAGATGTACACTGAATGTGTATTAGACTATTTTGTAGTTTATTCGTTTCGCGTTATACCACGAGGGAACGCTCGCCCTCCTCTTTTTTCGTCTGGATTTGACTGGCGCGGCTCGCTACATACTTGCGCTAGCATTTCCGAGCACCGTTTAGTGTGCGCTTGGTTTTCTCACTGGGGTTTCAACAGATCACTCGTTGATATTTCTCTTTCGCTTGGATTGGATTGGTGCGGCTCGCTACGTGCTTGCGCTCCCATTTCCGAGCACAGATTGGTGTGCGCCTGGTTTTCACACTGGGCTTTAACAGATCGCTCATTGCTCCCGCTAAAGGAAGGCTGCGAGTATGGTGCCTCGCGCGCGCATCAAGGCACCCCAGCGGGCTTTAACCCCAGCTGCCCCAGCTGCGAGACCAAGTGAGCGTCGGCTAGCGCCTAAGGGGTTTGCCGCGCGCTTACCGTGTAAGCACTCAGGAATGCTGGAAAGCACTCATACACGGGTAAAAAAAACTACGCTTTATTTTCTTTTACTTTGCGATGCACCTTCATACTGGCAAGCGTCGAGCGATGGTTTCTAACAACCGCAAGAAGGACTCTTTATACTGGGTAGCCCGAGTGATCCGTGGTTTCTAACAAACGCAAGAGAGGGTCTTTGCAGCACACGTGGCCGTTGAGTGCCACCACATCCATCCCAGGTGGGACTCCAGCATCGGTGCAGTTACCCTCTACTCATCGCTGACGAGGTGGCGCTTCACTTTTTGACAATAACTTTCTATTCTTTTTTTGCGTGTGAACGCCCGTGATGGGGTCCGCAAAGTTCACCCTGTGGTTGACTATCTCCCAATGCAGATTGAGGCATAGCCCGGTTAGCATCCACTAAATTTGGGATATATTTGTATGCGGCCAATTCGTCACTCTGAATAATGGTCCCCGGTTGAACATTGGTTGCAATAATGGCGCCTAGCGTCGCCGCCTTTCGTCGGTCGACCTTGAAAGTCGCAGCACCCCTCTGGTCGCGCAGAACATGCCGAAGACCCATGGGCCACCATCTTTAACACCGCCGTAATTTTGGCGGCTCGGCAGAAAGTTGTCGCCCGACATTAGGCGGCCTCGATTGTACTTTTTCTCGCCGCGAAGAAGGCACTCGTCAATTTGCACTATCTACCCGGGGCCACCGAATGGAGGTTGCGCCAGCAGCTTGTCCCTCGCGAACTTACGGGGGTAGTTCCTCCAGTCGGCGATGGCGTGCTCCGATAGAGGAAACAAGTCGCTGGTCATCTCCTTCAACAGCCATATGTCTACGCTTTGGCTCACGCAGTACGTGAGCCAAATCATTTGCCGCCTGGAGAGATGGTCGTTCGGACGGCCGAGGCGGTCCGTGTTGGCGAAGTAACTTCCTTCGCCTCTCTGCCCGTGCAGTCCAGGGGTACCGTGTAAATGCGAACACTGATTTCGGCAGCTGTTGCACCAGAAGGCAGCCCGGCGTCCATTCTGAGCCTTCCAAATAATGTGACCACTTAGCCCGCGCAGGTTGGTTGGTCCGGGTTAAACCCCAGGTGTTCACAGGCGCCCCAGTACTCCGACGACGACGGACCTGGCCTGGGGCTGCGGCGCGGTGGACGAGCAGCGCTTGAAACATGAGAGCCGAAGCGATCGCACGAACTTTTCCTCCGCAGAATAGTCACACCACTCTGTGCTCAGAAAGCATATTTTGCCCACCACGCTGTCTCCGCAGACGACGGCCTTCGCCTAACTCCTGACACAGCCAGCGCACTGACGTTTTGGAAAGGCAAAAATGACGCGAAACTCTACGTCGGTCATGTAGGTGAACGGGTCCAGACGGTTATATTGACGCTTACTGCCGCTGGATGCGATGACACAGGCTGCTTCTGCCACCGCCATGTTCCCGAGTTCAACTCGAGGAGGGTTTCGCGATGTACGAGTTTGGCATGAGTTCGCCTGTCAATCAAAACCATAGGTCACGCCCCACGCGAGGCATGTAACTCTTGTGCGCGCCCACCACGGTTGGGCCACGCCCAACTTATTTTTCGGCAACAGCGACGTGGTGCGTAACTGAGAGGCATTAACAATCTTGACCGGCGAAATAAAACACGCACAGCGCACTGTTATCGGTGATGTACTGAGCACCACTATCAAAAAGAAAAAAAAGCGTCGACTTTCGCTGGCTTATGCATATATCTTCTTGGGCTGTGATCGCCCCACAACACGGTTCGTTGCCTGCATTGTGGCGACGTAGCGCACGGCAAATAATTATCGGAACGACACTGTAGCTGCTTGCAAGGCGTAGATGCGCCGCGGTGGACGACGATCCTGAGCAGTGCGTAGTGTTTTCCAACGACAACGTATCGCAGCTGTCATTTTCGATGGCTGCTCTGTCATAAGTGATGTATCGGAGCCGCAGTGTCGCAAACACGGTCAGCGGTCAGCGGAAAAACATCCAGTGCGATGGCATTTCTTCATCACAAGCACGGCACACTAAACAATTGCAACACCTTCCTGCGTTCGAAGTCTGATTTCCTAACTGCACACAAGAGCCCTCACCCGCCAAAATGTGATTGCTGTGCTGTCGTTACGGTATCCATCTGCGATCGCTGTTAGCTCAGCAGCAGAGGCAATCGGCAAGCAGATTGGAGTGAACAACACACTCAAATTCTGCGTACATGCGCACGGAGGCACCTTCACTGAGCAAGCGGTGACAAGCGATGAATTGTGTCGCTGGATAGCACGCTCTTCTTCGCAATGCATCGCGGAGACTTCGCGCACGCAGATGAACTGGTGCATTTTCACTGTGCTGCGTCACTACGGACCCTACAATACCGCACAGCAATTTTGCAGCGACAGCCGTGGCCCCCGTCTCTATGGCTAGAGTGTCGTTTTGGGTGGTAAAGCGGCGGCCTTAATAGCCGCCTCAGTGACAGCACCTTCGGTGAACAGCCATGCCGCAGCGCTGCGTTGCCATTCCTCTAATAGACAAGGAATGGACAGATCATTGTCATGAGTGACTTTATGCGTCATTATCGCATCAATTTTATCGGATGGATGGATGGATGGATGAGGCTGAACCCTTTAAATCGGGCGGTGGCATACGCCACCTAGCCATGGCTATTAACATAATTTGTACTTTGTGGTGGGTGAAATTTCACCCCTGCCTTAATTTTATCCACCAATCAGATAACCTCTGTTTGGTTATTTCTACCCGCTTAAAGTCTATTTTGCCTTCACTGTCCCTAAACCCCAATGCTTTGAAAAAATCAGCCCCGTTGCCTTGCACTGTAGGGTTAAGCCCCTTACAGAAAAGTATGAGGTGTTCAGCCGTTTCCTCTTCTTCTCCACACGCACAGCACAACGTGTCTATACCTTGGTACTTGACTCGGTACATCTTAGTCCGCAATACTCCCGTCCTGGCTTCAAACAACAAAGAGCTTCCCCTAGAATTATCGTAGATATTTTCTTTGGCAATTTCTTGCTTGAAAGTTCGGTATGTGCCCAGTGCTGATTTCGTCTGCATCCCTGTTTTCCACAGACCCCTCTCTGTTTCCTTAACCTTTTTCTTAACCGCTGTTTCCTGGTTTGCACCCCTCCTGCAGTCCAAATATTTGATTGACAGTTTTCTGGTCAGCTTCCTCCATTTTGTATCAACATTCCTCATGTACAAATAACTGAAAACTCTCCTTGCCCACCGCTTTTCTGCCATCTCTCTCAATCGCTCCTCAAATTCTATCTTGCTGCTGGCTTCCCTGCCCTCGAATGACGTCCATCCCATGTCACCCTGTACCCCCTGATTTGGTGTATTTCCGTGTGCTCCCAGAGCCAGTCTACCTACCCCTCGCTGCTTAACTTCCAACCTTGCTCGAACCTCTGATCTCATGCACAGGACCGCATTGCCGAAAGTCAAACTAGGGACCATCACCCCTTTCCAAATCCCTCTCACCACTTCGTACCTATTGTAATTCCACAGTGCCCTATTTTTCATCACAGCTGCATTTCTGCTACCTTTAGCCGTCACATATTTTTCATGTTCCGTTAGGTACTCAGCCCCATTGTTTATCCACACTCCAAGATATTTGTACTTATCCACCACCTCCAGCGTAACCTCCTGTATCCTATGCTCGCTGCCCTGATTATCATTAAAAGTCATGACTGCCGATTTTTCTTTACTAAACTTCAAACCTAAGCTATCTCCCTCTTTACCACAGATGTCCATTAATCTCTGCAAGTCTTCCTTGCTGTCAGCCATAAGTACAATGTCATCTGCATACATCAGTCCTGGTAATGACTGTTTAATCCATTCTCCCTGCTTGAAATAGGAAAGGTTGAAGCCAAGTCCGCTCCTCTCTAATTTTTTCTCTAATCCTTGTAAATACAGCATGAACAACAGAGGTGACAGAGGGCACCCCTGCCTAAGCCCCTGCTGTATCTCTATAGGCCCAGATACCTTGTTTTCCCATTTTATAAGCACCCTGTTACTTTTATAGATATCTTTTAAAAGATTTCTTACTCCATCTTCCACCTCTAGAGTGCCCAGTATGTCCCACAAATCCTTTTGGATTACACTGTCATAGGCTCCCTTGATATCCAGAAAGGCAAGCCATAGGGGCCTGTGTTCCTTTTCTGCTATTTCAATACACTGTGTCAATGAGAACAGATTATCTTCTAACCTTCTTTGTTTTCGGAACCCATTTTGTAGTTCCCCCAGCACCTCCTCGCTCTCCACCCATGCCTGCAGTCTGTCCTTTATAATCTGCATCACCACCCTGTAAACCACTGACGTCACTGTTATGGGACGGTAGTTGTTTATGTCGGCTTTGTCCCCCTTTCCCTTATATATCATGCTCATCCTGCTCAGTCTCCACCCGTCAGGGGCTTTACCGTCCATTATCATTTTGCTCACTGCCTCTCTTAATGCTTTCTTAGATTTTGGGCCCAATGTCTTTATCAACATAATTGGGATGCCATCAGGACCTGTCGACGTGCTACTAGGAACCCTCTTCTCTGCCCTTTCCCACTCGCTTTGTGCCAGTGGAGCCACTGCACTGACTAGTCCATCCTCACCTGATTGAGCACATGCTATGTTTCGTTCTTTAAATTTTTCTGTCATCATTGTTCTTATATGTTCCATTGCCTCATCTCCCTCTAGTCGAACACCTTGAGCTGTAACTATAAACCTCTGCTCTAGGCTAGTCTTATTACTCAAGGAGTTGAGATGTTTCCAAAATTTCTTCGCTGCTTTTCTATCCTTTTTGTTTACTTCTGACAACCATTGGCTCCCCTTTCTTCTGATCTTCTCATTGATCAAATTGGATGCTTCCCTTCTACAGTTTAAGAAGTTGTTCCATTTTCTGCCTACATCAGCTTCTGGTTCACCCCTCTGCTTTGAATATCTGTGTTCCCTGGATGCTTCCTGGCGTTTCTCTATGGCCTTCTTAACCTCCTCATCCCACCAGCTCTTGGGTTTACGTCTTCTGTTCCCTTTTGTCCTGACTCGTACCTTAGTAAGCTCTAGCTCAAATAGTCCTGTTAAATTTGCATATGTCCATTCTGTTTTTGTATCCTCTGAAATTACTTCCTCAATTTGCTGGGTTGCTATTTCAAGCTGCTTTTCCGAGTAAAATATCCCACCTGGTTGTTCATCTTGCCTCCTACCTACTTTCATTTCCCTTCTAAAACTCACCTTAATACGTTTGTGATCACTACCTAGACTTCTGGAGCCATATTCATCTATGCTCATTACATTTAGCCTATCGTGCATCCTATGTGACATTAGTGCATAATCTATCGTCGACTGCAGGCTCCCTACCTCCCATGTTATGTGCCCTTCACACTTCTCAGTACTGTTGCATACAACTAAGTCATGCATTTCACACATATCCAGCATCATGTTGCCTGTTGAGTCTGTGTACCCGTCCATGTCTTCTATGTGTGCGTTCATATCTCCTAGTATAATAATCTCGCACCCTTCTCCTAGCTCATTAATGTCACTTGATATGCATTCCAGCATTTTTTTGTTTTCCTCTTTGGCATTTGCTCCTGTCCACAGGTATACAAAACCAAGGAGTGTCTGCTCTCCTGCAACTTTCCCTTTTAGCCATAAATGCTCCTTGCATTCCTGTTTGACCCTTTGCCAGTTCATACTTTTATGAATGAATGCACCAATTCCACCCCCTTTTCTGCTGCCCTCTGTTCTATTGCAATATTCCCATGCATAGTCAGGATTACAGGGAGGTTGCTCCATGTCCCTAAGATGTGTCTCCACAAACCCGTATACCATCAGCTTTTCTTGCCTTAGTTGCTCGTCTATCTCCTCCCACTTCAGCCTATTCCTGCCACCTTGCATGTTAATGTAACCTATGTCAGAATGACCTTGCCCCTGGTGCTTACGTCTATTTCTTCTACCGATTCTACGTTTCTTGAATCTTGGAGCCTCTCTGGGTCCGTCTTCGTCTACACTGGTGGTCTTAGGGCTCTGGGTCCCCCCAAAAAAGCCGTAGCTTGGCGCCCTATCCTACTACCTACGCTCCCGCCCGTGGCACCACTGTAGTGAATGCCATCCTGTGCAAAAGGCTGGGAGCCAGACTCGTACACTTCCCGGTTTACCTCCATTACACCGTACCCAAGTGGTCTGCTCAGACCCGTAATGACCCGGTTAGCCTCAAGCACCCTCCATTCCATCGCGCTAGCCTGGCCCCGGACATGTGGGATTGTGCATATGGTCACATGCACTTTCGCAGAGGTTTCTCTGAGTTTACGCAACCCAACCTCTAACTGTCCGTTTAGGTTCTGGCTCCTTCCCTTCAGCACATCGTTGAGACCAGCATGGATAACGACCAGATGTTCATGCTCGAGGTTGTCCGATACCACCTTCTGAGCTTTTGCCATTGCATCAACCATGCACTTCCCTGACTGGGCCTCCACCCTCACCCGCCCGTCTGCCTTCACTGTTGTAAGGACGCCCTCCTTAACCCTAGCTACGTTGGAGTCCCCCACCACTAGGACCCTTCGCTCTACACGTTTGCCTCCCGCCTGCGATTGTCGTCCTCCAGTTCGCGCTAGCTGGTTCTCCACCCGCCCTGCGCCACTGACACGTGACGATGTGCTCCCTGCCGTTCGTCCCTTCCCACCCGAAGCCTGCCGCACTACCTCGCTGTAGAGTTGTGGAACCGCCGTGTTGCCGCCGGCTCTCGCCTGCTGTTCAACGGCCCCTAGGCGTCCCTCCCTGCTCTCATGGCATGCCTCTGCCTGAGTCTCCGCGCTGTCCCCGCCGCCCGCCTGAGCTGACCCGGGATTACGCGCCGCCTGTACCATTAGCGCCTCCACCCGCTCTTCCAGCACGGCCCGCTTTTCCCGTTCTTCTTGTAGCTCGCCAGCTATTCGCTTTACCAGGACGGCCTCGGCCCCCTCCCTGTGAAGCAACTCGCCGATCCGAGTTTCGAGCTCAATTCGCCGCTCTCGCTCCACCTTCAGCTCCCCTTTGAGCTCTTCCACACTGGCTGCCCATTCCCCTTCCATCCGCCGCACAGCTCCCTTAAATCCTTCACACGACCTGCACGCGAAGCTAGCCTCCTCAGCGTCGGCTAAACTGGCGAAGTGCGTCTCGTCCAAATAACACCAACGTTTGCACTCCTCGCACTGCACCAGCTCGTCATCACCCCTGTCCTTCCTAGCCTGCCGCGCCATTGTCCACCCGTCCACCTATCGAGAAAGCCCAATAAAATACCTGAACAAGGCCCCACGGTAAGCCGTACGGCAAACTCGCTATCCGGCTACCTCCACTAGCTTCCCTAACGCGGTTTAAAACTGCCGCTTTACACTGCTTTCACCATGCAACACGTGCGCCACAACCCGCTTCCAAAAAAAAAAATTAAACAAATTGAACTATTCGCTACCTACTAACGTCCTACCAAACTAACCAAGAAACTAAAAAAGCATGAAAAACAATATATATAGATAGCTCGGGTACCCTAACACTTCTATCAACCAAATAAGAATAACAAAAATTGAACTTATTCACTGCTCCTGCTGCGCTGAGCTCCACTCGGCCACGACCGTCCTGTTCGGCTTCACTCGAGAGAGTGAAGCCGAGTGAAGATTAAATTGAGAATAGCACTGCAGCGCCCCTGACGGCTGCTCACCGTATGAATTCCCTCGTGCGTGCGACCGTCTAGAATGCATCCGCTTGTAAGCTTTCGCCTCACTGTCGCCACTCGTGGCAAAAAAGTGCAAAATTTAATCATTCACTCGATGTCCGTTTGTCATGACAAATTTATAGCATTCAAAACGAAAAACCGATGCTTTAAGAAATAAAATGTTTGTTATTTTATTTGTTGTATTCCAATGTATTCGATTGAGGGAAAGTGTAGGTGCAAGAGTGCCCTGTTCGAATTCGACGGAGGATAGAAAGATAATGCTCGAAAGAGGAGGCCCGCCCTTGACGCGCCCGAGAAGGGCGTGGCAAGCGGCTCACGGCAAGTGTGCAGATAGACACCGGGACAGTGACGGTATTGCTAAATGACACTAATACGTTGATAACAATACGCGGCGCTGGCGCGTTTTGTTGCGCAGTCCTCTGTGCTTGAAGCGCGGAAGCACTGTGCCTCGCAGGGTGCGCTCATGTTGTCATACGCGGCTTTATCTCGACATTCATTTTTGCCTGCTGTTATTGCGCGTTCCTTGCTATCTCCGTTCACTGACTGCCATCGAGCAAACTCGGGTAAAACTCGGGCGAACGAGAAACTCGGCACATCCTGCATAGCACCCCAGATGCGTTAAGATGTGGAGAGGGAAGCAAGAAAGCTTCGCTTTCATAAAGTAATAGGCGCTTCAAGGCATGTACTAGTTGAAGTGGAACTAATTCTCACTGAAAAATAAATGAGTAAATAAATAAATAAATAAATAAATAAATAAATAAATAAATAAATAAATAAATAAATAAATAAATGTAGAGTGGCTTGCAGTAGTGGCTCTGTCAGGGCAAAGGTACAACTTTGCAAGCGTTTCATAAACGCCTCTAAACAGGCGAAAATAGAGGGTTTAGAAATTCTCGTGTAGCCCCTAATGAACTCAGAATACGTAAAACCTTCCTGCACGTCGGCCCTAGCATCTCCCACATTTTCTCTAAACATAAGTGACTTGAATTGTCTAGTTATCCTGGGACACCGCGAAAGCTCGCCTGTCAAGTTTTGGAGTACTTCCAGTCGCACTAACAACTTCGCTGTACAATAATGGCGCAATTGGTAGGAGGATAAATGGTGCTGAATCGGGCGTTTTCTGGAACGCTGGAAAGCCTAAATAGAATTTTATTTGGCTCAGTTTAAAGCTTGCGAATTTTATAGATTACTCTCGACAAATATGCAACTTATTTGTATATTTTTTTTGCGATGCGCAAAAATTATTCTCATTGTATCGAGAATGGTCAAAAGGTTCTCCGACGATTACGATACTCCCTAATGCGAATTTGAGCGCAGCTGTATGCGTGCTTCCAGTGGACGATATCTTGGCTGGCGCGGACGCCCTGTCTCGTGCGGCAGGTTGCAAACGCAGCGAAGTGTGGCGCGACTGCCTCGCTAATCGGGAGTTCGCGAGAGGCAGCGCGTGGGTGACGCGTGGGCGGGATACACAGGAGCCGTCGCAGACAGACCTCCCAGACGAGGCGCGACTCTGGCGCCATCTCCTATAGCTACCGTCGCCGCACTACGCATTCCTTCTCACGCCTTCGCCATGCCATCCTCCTCCGCTTACCTACTCGCGTTTTTCATCCCCCGATGCGCTTGTTCGCTCGGTTTAAATAGAGCACTGCACGGGCCTAATTTTTCGGCCCGAGCCCAGCCCGGGCCCGTAATACGAAGCCCCAGCCCAGCCCTGGCCCGGGCGTACATGACCGAGACCAGCCCGGGCCCGGCCCGGGCCCGTGGTTCCAAGCCCGGGCCCAACCCGGGCCCGTGTTACTGAGCCCGGTCCGGGCCCAGGCGTTCATTACTAAGCTTAGCTAGGGCCCGCGTGTGCATGACCGGGCCCAGCCTGTAAGTAAAAAATTCTTTTTTACTTACAGATTGTACCGTATCTGTCAGCCTCACCTTCTCGAGGTTTAATCAGCTGCAGCATGAAGCAAAATAAGACCGAAATCTTTGTTTCTCCCACGGGATCATCAGTATATAATCCGGCCCATTGCCTGTGCTGCTATTTTTCCGCTGGTGCGCATACACTTACCTTGATTTGTACGATATGGTTCTATGATGCCATTTAGCATGCAAATATACAGGGTGTTTCATTTTAGTTGAACCATTTTTTAAAGATTGCCTGTGGCAGATAGAACAATTATAATCCTTGATCTAAACTACTCGATGAGGCGGCCATTACTTACACGAGAAATCAAAACGCCTAATTGAAGAATTACCATTATTACGCTAATTACCTTTTTAATTAATTATTTTACGGCACATCTTTCAATCTACGAATTATAGCGACCGAGTTCGCAAGGCGTATTCACATGGAATGAATTCTCACGACTAAACCAGCTTTGAGATAATCTAATCTTCAAAGTGTCCGACGAAATCAATCAAATCAAATCAATTTATTCTCCAGTTTACATGCTGGGTGGTCATTTTGGATTAAAAGCTACATATGTAACTTGACGTGACCCAAAAGACCAGGTAAGGCAATAAATAGTACAGCAAACAGTGTGCGCACATGCACAATAATTCACATATATTTCCAGCTATCGATGAAATTTCTCATAGACGAAATAGCTATGAACGGAAAGACAAAGAATATTTCCGCCACGGCGAGTTAACAGAATTGGAAAAAGTTTTAACATAATGCATTTTAAACAACACTACAATAGCAATACGCTATACAAAACAACGCAACACCAGCTATACAACATAGCATGAGACTGAATTTTACAAGAATAACATTTGCTAAGAAAACCGAAACAGGATTTACATTATATACTCAGAACCATACACAAAGGCAGAATAATAATCACGTCAGATACATTCCAAGCAACCAAAGTATGATCTGAGTTCTTTCTTACTGAAATTGTCGGCATTTTTGTATTTGTTCAATGTGAATGGTAGGTAATGTATTAACAACTGATGCTTAATTATAGAGTGTTCTGAAGTATGGAATTGACCATATCTCAGGATTTCTTGTGTTCGCATTAATGCGACGACGCTCTAAGGAGGGTCATTGTTTTATGTAGTTCCGAGCTAATTCTGACATGGATGGCCTAATGGATGGTCAAAACGCCTAATTGAATATTTAACGTAATTACGCGAATTAGCTTTTTAAATAATTATAGTACGGCACATCTTTCAATCTACGAATTATAGCCGCTGAGTTCACTTGGAACGAACTCTCAAGACTGAACCAGTTTCTAGATATTAATTTTCAATGTGTCCGACGAAATGCACGGGCGTTCCAGTTAACTTTTTGAGGAAAACGCTGTTTTATGAATTCAAGCACCAAAGTAACTGGCCTTAGCGCTAAAATAATGCAATAGTATCGACACTGGTAATAGCGCAATCACAAAAGCGGTAACATAGTTTGAGGAGTGGTTCTTCGTATAATTTATTTTTCCTTACGCGGAAGCAATGTTCGTTTTTGCGGAAAAGAAAAAAAAAATTAGCGTAGCTTGCACTGGCGGCCGAGCTGATGGTCACCTATCTAGTCCTGGCTTTTGGGCTAGGCTCAGCACTACCAAGTCATCCCCAGCATTTCCCGGAATTTATTGATTATTGATCGATTATCGATTAGCTATTGATTGGCTGTCGATTGGCTATCGTAAGGTATTGGCCACGTATTTGGGCTAAGCTAAGCACTACCAAATCATCCCCAGCATTCTCGGGAATTTATTGATTATTGATCGATTATCGACTAGCTATTGATTGGCTATCAATTGTCTATCGATGACTGACTAAGTTTAAGTAGTCCCCATCATTCTTAGCTAGACTTATCCAGGCTCAGTTTCGCTAGTTCACAGGTATATTTGCCACCCGTCGTGGTTGCTCAGTGGCTATGGTGTTGGGCTGCTGAGCACGAGGTCGCGGGATCGAATCCCGGCCACGGCGGCCGCATTTCGATGGGGGCGAAATGCGAAAACACCCGTGTACTTAGATTTAGGTGCACGTTAAAGAACCCCAGGTGGTCCAAATTTCCGGAGTCCCCCACTACGGCGTGCCTCATAATCAGAACTGGTGTTTTGGCACGTAAAACCCCATAATTTAATTTAGGTATATTTGCCATTGCGCTTAGACCCTTTCTGCACTGCTGCCAGGATCGGCCCGCATTTTTGGATTCAGCAGACACACTACGCCCGGCTGAAACAGCTCCGCTGTTAAAAATGAGAACTTCACCTGTTTTACTATTTTCTTTGATAAGATATACAGTCAAGAGAGCGGTGTGAATCAGAACAAACGGGGATAACCGATATTCTAGCCGACATTAAGCGGAAAAAATGGAGCTGGGCAGGTCATGTAATGCGTATAGGATGGATAACCAATGGACCATTAATGCTGCAGAATGGATACCAATAGAAGGGAAGCGCAGTCGAGGACGGCAGAAAACTAGGTGGGGTGATGAAGTTAGGAAATTCGCAGGCGCAAGTTGGAATCAGCTAGCGCAAGACAGGGTTAAGTGGAGATCGTAGGGAGAGGCCTTCGTCCTGCAGTGGTCTTAAATATAGGCTGATGATGATGATGATTATGACAGTCATCTTGCACGTGTCATTTCAGCTTGGCACAGAATGCATTGAACCATGCAATGCATAACGGTCGCGTGTGCTCGAAGGCCTACTTAGGCCCTTCAATGAGCGGGCCCGAGTCTAGCCCGGGCCCGTGGCTTCAAGCCCGAGTCCGGCCCGGGCCCGGCCCGAGCCCGCCGACAAACGCTTCGGACGGCCCCGCCCGGCCCGCGGACCGGGCCATGCCCGGGCTTTCGGGTCGGCCCGGGCGCGTGCAGTGCTCTACAGTCGGTTACGCCGAGGCCGACTCTCGCCGCCGAGACGGGCGCCTAAGTTGCGCTCTAAAACAGCTAGGTTGTCATTCGCGTCTTCCTGAATCCCACCCGAATATTTTAAAACGCAGCTCCTAGGCGCCCGCTCCTGCATTGATCGTCGGCGTGCCTTGTCCTTCCTCGGCGGAACCGAGCGAAGCCGGAGCGCAGCGGGGAATCAAAGAAGGCGATAGAGAACAGAGTGCGAGGAGCAAAGCTGAGGAAGCCACCTTGAATCACCACCAGTTGGCGCTCACATCGCCGCTTGGGTTTAAAGCGGAAGGAAACATCAACCAATCATCCGTGCAGATAAGCGAGAGACGATTAGAGTACTGGGGGGGAAAAAAGCAGGGAAGAGATTGATACGACCTCATCTCTCAAAATCATGGGTAGCGGTACAAGGTAGATTTTGGGAAAGAAAAAGATTAATGACAGGTATACAAAAATTCTAGACAAAAGAACATGTATAGTATACTTGATTAAATCAAGCAGGCTAGGTGAATATTTGTCAGCGCCGAGTTTCAAAGCAGATGCCATTAAATAATCATCATCAATATCAACAACGTCCTGATGTCCGGGGGAAAGAGAAAAAAAAAGAAACCAGAAAGCTCGCCTTCGCGCACAGCGTTTGCCGCAAACGCTTCCTGGTAAAGATTGCGGTTGCGTAAGCTGCAGTTGCCGGGAAGCGGCAACTCTGTGGTCGGTCTATGTAAAGCGCCGCGCGTCGCGACTGGGCCACTTGGTGCGGTGATCGGTGCGATGCCTCAATAATCGCGAAATGAAAACACGTATAGAGCTGCGCTCAAATTCCGCATTAGGGAATATCGTAATCGTCGGTGATTTTTTTATAATTCCGCTCTGGACAAATAGGCCACGGCGGAAGTATTCTTTAATAAAAAAAAATAAAGTATTAAAGACGTTTTCAAACAAGAATAGTTTAAAATTACATTGCCTAAAGTCAACTGGGACCCATAGGAGAAATACAACCGCCGCAATTGCAATAAACAAACTGAACGTGACACTTCACTCTGCAAATACCGCGTTCCTGGGCACTGCTGGCAGCAGGTGCTCTCACTACCGAGCAATGTGGTTGAGGCATGACGCAAAGAGCACACATCGACGGATCGAGGGATGACGTTTTCAGTGACTCCGGTCACCTGACGATGCGCGTCACATTTTGCTGCACGAAAAGGTGACCCCTAAAATAGCGAGGAATTGTGGGATGCGCCTTCTGCTAGCTGCTTCCGGTTCGAGTCAGCGCAGCCGCCGCCACCGCTTCGTCGCTGAATTCCGTTGATGCGCTTGCAGTCCGTTCTTCTTTCTGGGGTTTTACGTGCCAAAACCAGTTCTGATTATGAGGCACGCTGTAGTGGAGGGCTCTGGATTAATTTTGACCACCTGGGGTTCGTTAACATGCACTACAACACAAGCACATGGGCGTTTTTGCATTTAGCCTCCATCGAAATGCGGCCACCGCGGCCGGGATTCGATCCCTCGAGCTCGTGCTCAGCAGCGCAACGCCTTCGCTGACTGAGCCACTTGCGCTTGCAGTCCGGCTTTGTCCCACTCGAAGATTACCCGGTTACATGTTCCTAGCAAAACCATCGTCGGCTGTTCAGCCGTTGGCTGCTCAAATGCGAGCGTTAAAGGTGAACGCATGTAACTACTGCCTTGCAACAACCCTTGCTGAGTCAGCTGTGCACAAGTATCAGAGGAATGGCTGCCACTTCCAAAACTGTAACAGGGCAGAGACCATCCGTGAACAAAAAGAAAATGAAAGTACAGTGCCACTTATCAGGCGGCGATTAGCTGTGTAAGGGCCGACACGGAATGATTCCCCAAGATATTTCTTTCTCTCACATTGACTCAGGCAACCAGAACTATTTCAGTACTCGCATGCACATATAGAGGTATTATGAAACGAGGTTTTAGGGCGCGAATTTAAGCGGGCCACAGCGAGATACATACATAATACTCGTAACCAACTAGCCCTCCTTAGCTCCTTCAGCACAGATAGAGGTAATGCGCAGCCGTAATATGACGGCGATACGGCCATTGTTGACAAAAAAGCGAGAACGTCTAACTACGTACCACTTCAAATGAACCTAGAGTTTCGACCGAGAAATGCCGTTGACAGCGCGCAAAGTTATTTTCAGCGCTAGCTGCGCCGTTACACCGGCGATATCGGTTTATATAGCTACGATCGCAGAACAGCATGCGCCGCTGTAGCCATCGCCTCAGCACCAGATTTTCAAGTAATGCTTCTATACGCTTGATAAATTATCGGATAACGATAACTTTTTCACCTGTCTGGCTGACCCGCAGGCAGAGCAGTCAGTGACGGTGCGGTGCGTCCAAGCAACGGCAAATGTCGTAGCGCTAAACCTGGCAGAAACAAAAAAGGCCGCCGAAACGAAAACCAGAGTTCCTTTATGAATAAAAGTGTATCCTTGCCTTTCTTGGATCGTCATCATCGCGCCCAGAGTGAACTGAAACCTGGAAACCAGCTGCATGAATTGTACGACATTGCTGGTCGACAAAGCCGACGGAAAGCTTCGCACGACTGACAGTTGAAACCGCGTAGAAAAACACGTGCGCCGGGCATGCCGCCGATGCGGCCGCGTCGTCCGTCGAACCGGAAGCTGCTAGCAGACGGCGCGCCCCACAATTCCCTGCGATTGCTCGTTTTACGGGTTTTACATAGCTTGCACTGACGTCAGTGAAAGTAATTCTGGGATATGCGTCCGCCATGCATATGAACCGCTCACTCTCCCATAGTCGTTGCAAGCCCCGCAAGACGTCTTGTCACCATGGTCATGTGCATGATATTTGGTTGTTCCAACTGCAGTGACACACGCGGGAGAAAAAGACCGGCTAACAGCAACTTCTTTTCATTACCGAAGATCGTGGAGAAACAGTGCGAGCGCCCGAAAGCGCTGAGCACGAAGCGGTGCCGCCTATGGCTGGCGTGCATTAAACGTGCCAACTTAGACGTCGAGAACCGCAACCTGCAAGTCTGCGGCGCACACTTCATTGCCGGTAAATAATTCCTTTCGACTTTGACAGCGTGATAACGGCGATATACGTATAACGAAAGGTTAGTTTTGTAACTTTGTTCATTTTGCTTTCTTAGGGAAGCCAGCTAAACTGTTCGACGAGACGGACCCTGACTGGGCTCCGTCGCTTCTCCTCGGCTGCAGCGCCATGAACATGAATCCCTCACGACACCAATGCCTCGAAAAAAGTTGTCGCAGTTTCACCTGAAAGGCGAAGCATCAATTGCGATAGCAAATTTGTAGAGAGCTATACGGAGTAATGATAGTAGCTTCATCAGCTGTATAAACTTGGACATGCAGCATCACCGGCCACACGCAGAACTCGACGCCGTCGGCGTTTTGCCCGCGTTCGCACAAAATGCGTGCGGCGTTGGTGACTGTTGCCGGAGCCTCTGATATAAATAGGCACTTGGTGTCGCAGCTAAACGTCGCCTCCCTTCCCTCCCCCCCCCCCCCCCCACGGCCTTTCGCGCGTCGGAAGAAGGCGCGTTTGCTCTACATATATGGTGACTGTAAAGGAGGAAAGAGACGCCTACTTCTGCAGCCCTTAAGGGAGCACGGCGCAGAACGCGCGTTGGTTCTCCGCCGTGGGTTCACTCCCCGTGAAAGCGCGCATCCCTCGCGCCCTTTCATTCGCACATACAGCGTTCGGCGGCGCGCGGCGACGATTTCATCTCCATTGACGTCATGCGGAACCTCACGGCGACGGCAACGGCGACGCCGACGGCAGAAATCTGCTTTGGAGTGTGCATATAATTGCTATCGCAATAAAACGACGCACCGAAAAGCGGCAAGCGGACGCCGAAAAGCGGCAAGCCGAATTGCAGGAATGGCGTGCCGACGCGGCAGCGACAGGGCTCCAGCCGTGTGCCGATCGGCCCCTCTCGCCGCACCCGACTGGAGAAACCGACGCTGACGAAACCGGCTCTCGGGTTATGAAGCTGAGCGTCATAACCAGTGAGACACCGCGGCGGATGCTTTAAAACTATGTACAACCAGTTGAGAGACCTTGAAAGTAAAAAAAAAAAAAAAAAACCCTGCGCTTACCTCTCCAAGTAGGAGCACTTTGTCTTCTCCGAGCCTCCGAGCCGACAAACTCTTCACCCAACCACTAGTGAAATAATTGTGGGACTCCAGCGATTTGTAGGCTTTCATCTGGTCCAGGGTCACAAAGCTGGGGGAGAATACCAAGTAGTTGACGATGTCGCCGTGAGCGACACTTGGCAACAGGCTGGTGTCGGCACTTGTGTCCATTCCCAGGAGCATTGTGTAGGGATCGACGTTCTCGCACAGTCGAATCTTTGTACCGTACACGCGCAGAGCTAATCAACTGTGTGAAGTAGACCTCGCAAAAGCGCCGTGCAGTTGGAAAAGCTGGCATGACCAAGGAAAATACGAATAGAAGCCTGTCACGACACAGAGAAAACAACTGCTCGATGGATTCTCACAGCGCGCGCGCGTCAGACTAGCGACAAGCGGTTCGCAAACATGGCATCCGCGGCAGCGAGCCCGTGGATGTGACGTCACGTGCAAGCTATGTAGGCTCGTTCACTCTCGGCGCGCTACTGTTTTATCACAGTTTTTAAATTGGGAAACTTACTTGCGCTTCGGCTGCAGCCGGCCAGCCGCCGCCTTAGACGGTGACGCTGGCAGCCATCAACGTGCAACGGTGGTCGACAAGGCCACCGTTGCGGAGTCCTTCTCGCCCTTGACTGGTATCTAATCCAATTTGGCTCATCGCTCACAACGAATCTGATGGCATAGAGAAAGGAATTCAACAAGAGGGGACACTCCCATAGGGCCCAGCGACCGAATTGACTACAGCGTGCCAAGCGGTCGGTGTCAATCACTTACATCACTTCCGGTTTCGGGCGCGCGTATTTTGAACGCCTTCCTGGCACGCCTCGCCCCGGCTGCGCCTATCGGCTTTTCGTATTGCTCAGGCGCGCGCTTTCTTTTATTTTTTTTGCCCGACCGCGCACGGTCTTTGTGCGGAATCGGTTTATTGTTTGGTAACAATGATTGCGAACGATCTTCTCAAGTGCCATCAAATCTGTGCCACGTGCAATTTCACAAAGTAGACGCAAGACTCCTTGTGAAATGAGGAAAGATTTATTTTGCTCTATATAAAAGCTCGTTCCGCGCTTTTTGTGCGTTCATCCAACGTTGTGACCCCAGGTAAGCAGTAGTAGCTGTATGAAGCTACACCGGACGGCACCAGCTGAAAAAAAGTAAATTACAAGCATGTGACATTTACAAGCACGAAACAGCATGTTACAAGCATGTGTCATTTTGGTATTTAGACATAGGAATACTGCGTGTAGAGGCGAAACGTGCGAAAGGGGTGAATGGGCGCCATTACAAACAAAAGCAATTCGCTTTTACATATATGGCGTAGAAAACACACGACTCATCCCAAACAATACCCTAAAATATGAAAACATCTGTTTCCAAGCATGCCCCCATTTCCGGGCATTATTTCCTGCACTTAAGCCGCACAAATACACGGGCAACTTCGCATTTGCAAAACTTGGCCTCGGGTGACGCGACGGTACGCTACATGCACAGAGACGGACGCAACAGGCACTCAAGACAAATGCGTGGGTGCAAAGCCTGTTTTCAGTCCTTTAGAAGACGGTACTTTCGAATTACAAGTTTCTGATATGTTCCTCGGCGTTATCTTTCGGGCGTTCTGCCGGCGCCAGTGAGACACTCCCATGTTATCACTCTTGGCAATCGCCCATCATGTTTTCAAGAGACGTGAGTACCGAAAGAAGGTATATGTTTTTGCGGGGCCACAAAAAACGTCACAAACTTGTCCCTCCAAGATTCATTACACGCCAAACTAACTTTATCACCACGGCCGAGCTGCTTATCGTTAACTGCGTCACAGCGCGCTGTGCGGCCAGCGTGCCTCGAAAGTACCCCAGAAAGTAACGAAATTACTTTCCAGTAATGTCTGGCGTCAGAGAAAGCGGCACAAACTTCTCCTAGCAAGATGCACTAGACTACGCACCACGGCCCAGTTAGTTCTCCCTAACTGCGACACAGCGCCCTGTGCGGCCAGTGTGCCTCAAAAACCGAAATAAGTTACAATAATCCCCTAGGAAGCGTTGGAAACATGTCCCAGCACGATTCATTAACTCAAATTAACTGCACCAGGATGGCCGAGCTGTTTTTCGCTAACTACGTCTTAAGTCTCGGTCCCGTGCCGTAAGCCTAATTGCGTCGTAGACTGTGAAACAAGATTTCTCACCTTGCAGTAGTCCAATAGTGCAGTGGTGTCTTGTCGCAGTGCAGAAGGAACGCAAGAATACGCCGACAGCCCAATAAACCCGGTTACAATAAAAAAAAAAAAAGAGAGAGAGACAGACGGGTCGCAGCGCGCGACCGCTCAAACGCGCGCGCAGCCGTCCTCGCTGGCTTCGGGGGAGTGTCTGGCGGATGACGCATGCATCTGGCGCGTGATTGACCTGTGGCTAGGTAAGGCGAGGAAAATAAGTCGCAAAGCTTAAGTTTATTTATACGCAAAACGTTTTAGTTTTCGCGGCAAAGAATTTAAAAAATAAATCAATGCCTGTTAACATAAGTTCACTTTCTTTTTTTCGATGCTCGCGGCAGCTAACGTTCGGTGTCAAAAGTATAGCGTGACGTATGGTGACGTGTTTCCTGTTGCCAGTTTTTGCCGAGTGTCCCCTCTTGTTGAATTTCTTTCTCTATGCTGATGGTGTGCTGCAGTGACCAGTGTTGCCAAACCCCGCATGCTGACGCGGGGCGGCACCTCGCTGTAAGCCCCCTGAATAAAACAAAATGTAGCGACTTCCTTTTATATTGCCGCTCGAGCCGGCGAGAGAGGGCAGGCGAGGAGGTCCGGGACTTTATCCGGGACCGCTTTCGCGGAAATAAGCGCGCCAGCGTCCGCGCGCTGCCGGCCATACTTTTTGTTATAACTAGGGCTCCGTGTTTTCGGTGTTTATTTTTCCTGAAAATCGGCGGGTGTTTATCGGAGTTTATATTTCTGGCAGAAATTCGGCGTTTATCGGAGTTAATTTCCCGTAAATCCCCAATTCTCCGAAATTCCGATTTTTGCATTATTCTCAAAACCCGAAAGTCTTACATCAATTCATATCTGAATGCTAAAATATCAAAACACACGAAGCACATTTTATTTTTCCTAGAACGTTTGAATGGACAAAAACGTATACGCACAAGCGAAATACCTGAACACAGAACACCTTCAATTTTGCGTATAACAACCTTAGCTTAAAGCTTATTGTAAAACACGCAAGCATACTTTGCGAGATTTCTGTCAGTGATCGAAGCACGTTCCTTTCTATTGACGACTCTCAGCTTTGAAAACGCCCTTTAAACGTCAGCGCTAGAAACAGGAAGCGCCAGAAGACGCAGCGCGCAGTGAGAAAGCACTGGCCACTCGACATTGTGAAGTCTCCAAAACGACAGGGGTTTAACAATGTTACGCATTTCATAGCACTGATAGTTCGCAAAATCCCTCAGGAGCTGGCTCAAGTCGTCAGTTTCAAGAAGCCCTAATTGAAAAATAGGCGCATAGGTTTCGAACGCGCAGGGAAGCTCATGCTTCACATTTGGGTTGACAATTTGAACACAGTACCAAAACGATTCTTTCGTGTACTGGAGTTGATCGCGCAGGTTCCTCTGAGATGTCTGTCTCCACTTTTCGGCGACAGCAGCGTAGAATCCGTTAAAGTCTACGACAGTCGTTAAGCGTTGATTCTCATCAAGGAGGTCCAACATACTTGTGACATCTAATGCGAAGACCTCGCTTGGATCCCGCCATTCACTGATGAGTGCGTGCAAACGAACCCCCAGTACGGGATAAACTTGGTGTATCAGGGTACTCTCTGCCTCAAGTTCCTTAATTATTGAAATCACGGCACACGCATTGGTCTTCAGAAACCTCATCTTAACGAGCAAGTCGTGCACAGCTTCAGGCGATGAAACAAGACTTCTGAGCTTCTCACACTTCGTCCCCTCGGCTTCGTCGCTTCTCAAGAAAGACACAATGGCGCGCCAGTAGTCCAAAATATCTTCCAGAGCTTCATAAAAAGAGAACCACCTCGACGGACATACGGTTTTCTGCGACTTGATGGTCATACCCATGGCCAAGCAAATCAGAGTTTATCGGATAAATCCGAATTGTCAAAAATTTTACCGGCTAATGTTTATCGGATTTTTTAGGATAAAACCGAAAACACGGAGCCCTAGTTATAACGCGATAGCGCTTAGGGCCCCGTGTCGCAGAAAATCCGGCGTCGGCGTTGCCGTCCGCGGCCGAGGAAATAATCCCTAACCACGCAGGCCCTCCAAATATATTTTCCCACCAAAGTTGCTCACACTTTGTCTTGCTTTCTTTACAAAGTTATTCCTCGGAATTTTGAGAGTGACAGCCCACAAACAATTGTGATGAAACAAAACACCGACAGCGCATGCCTTTTATGCTAAATCTTCTCAGGCTGAAATATTAAAGGTGCAAACAATAAAAGAAGACCGGCCCACGAATGAGGCCGCGTTTCTACCAGAAAGCGCGCCTTCGGACATAGCGTTCACCGCCAACGTTTCCCGGTAAACATTAGATTTACATAAGCTGCAGTTGCCGGGAAGTGTGAGAAACAGTCAAGGATCTTTTAATGCTATCGCGTTCCACACTTGAAGGCGAAGCTTAAGCGTCCTCCAAATTTTTCTTGCTTTTTTGTTTTGATTTGCGCCAGCACCATGACAGTTGGTCTCGATCACCTTGCGCAGCCCCACAATCGCGAATCCTGCGATGGTGCTTCGCAGCACCGCAATCGAGCATGGCGGGAGCCATTACGAATAGGGAGCGTGCTCGATTGCAAGGCTATAGACCGTAGGCCGCCCACGAGAAGTTTCATAAGTTATGCATTTAGGCTTTCTAATGCGTGAATAGATGCCATGCACTTCACTCTTGTATCTTTGTGTAGAGGAGAGAAGGCATTACTCGATCATTCGTGTGTCGCGTGTGCAGATGGCGCCGTTGTCGCGCCACGTATGACGCAATCGGAGCTAAATTTAGCCTCACGCACGGCGTTCAAAGAGGCGTAGATCAACACCACGTTGATCCATCCGAGCAGGAATGGCCACGTTTGATTGAGCTCGCAATGTCATCGAACTCAAACTGGAGCTCATCAGGCCATCGTGAGTTGTAACGCCAACAAGTGTGCACTTTGTTGCAAACATTTCACGCCCCTGCGTTCGAGACGTAGGGTCCACAAATGGCACGAGAAGACTGGGACAGCAAGACAGAGAGATATGCACCCCCTTTGAATACAGCGTAGCTGTCCGTCTCCACACGAATATAAGCGCTGGAGATTGAGGCAAATGCAGGAGCCCCAACCATCTGCGAGTGCGGCGTGCTCGAGCGACGCGAGGCAGTCTCGGGCGCTACCGTTAAGGAGGTCATTGTAAGCTGCTTTTCGCTCCCGTTGTCGGCGACCTTCAAGTGACCTTGAGGCAAAAGCGAGAGCCTTTATCCGGGTATCGTTGGGAGAACAAAACAATATCATCCGGGCAACCAGTCAAAAGTTAAGAAAATGTGGTCTCTTGCCCCCAACCCTTTGTACAGACCGCATTACACACGCTAGTTACTGCGCAAACAAGTTGCAAAAAATGGCGCCACGCTGCGTGACGCCAAATGGCTTTTTTCTCGAGAGATGGCGCCACGCTGTGTGACCAAGGCAGCGTGGCGCCATCTCTACCCTCCTGCCACGGTAGGTAGTAGGATAGGGCACCAAGCTACGGCTTTTTTGGGGGGACCCAGAGCCCTGAAGCCACCAGTGTAGACAAAGACGGACTCAGAGAGGCCCCAAGGTTCAAGAAACGTAGAGTCGGTAGGAGAAGAAATAGACGTAAGCACCAGGGGCAACGTTATTCTGACATAGGGTACATTAACATGCAAGGTGGCAGGAATAGGCTGAAATGGGAAAGATGGACGAGCAACTAAGGCAGGAAAAGCTGATGGTATACGGGTTTGTGGAGACACATCTTAGGGACATGGAGCAACCACCCTGTAATCCTGACTATGCATGGGAATATTGCAATAAAACAGAGGACAGCAGAAAAGGGGGTGGAATTGGCGCATTCATTCATAAAAGTATGAATTGGCAAAGGGTCAAACAGGAATGCAAAGAGCATTTATGGCTAAAAGGGAAAGTGGCAGGAGAGGAGACACTCCTTGACTTTGTATACCTGTGGACAGGAGCAAATGCCAAAGAGGAAAACAAAAAAAATGCCGGAATGCATATCAAGTGACATTAATGAGCTAGGATGAGGGTGTGAGGATATTATACTAGGAGATATGAACGCACGCATAGAAGACATGGACGGGTACACAGACTCAACAGGCAACATGATGCTGGATATGTGTGAAAGGCATGACTTAGTTGTATGCAACAGTACTGAGAAGTGTGAAGGGCACATAACATGGGAGGTAGGGAGCCTGCAGTCGACGATAGATTATGCACTAATAAAAATAAATTACGGGGTTTTACGTGCCAAAACCACGATCTGATTATGAGACACGCCGTAGTGGGGGACTCCGGAAATTTATACCACCTGGGGTTCTTTAACCTGCACCTAAATCTAAGCACACGGGTGTTTTCGCATTTCGCCCCCATCGAAATGCGGGCGCCGTGGCCGGGATCCAGATTATGCACTAATGTCACATAGGATGCATGATAAGCTAAAGGTAATGAACATAGATGAATATGGCTCCGGAAGTCCAGGTAGGGATCACAAACGTATTAAGGTGAGTTTTAGAAGAGAAATAAAAGTAGGTAGGAGGCAAGATGAACAACCAGGTGGGATATTTTACTTGGAAAAGCAGCCGGAAATAGCAACCCAACAAATTGCGGGAGTAATTTCAGAGGATACTAACACAGAATGGACATATGCAAATTTAACAGGGACTATTTGAGCTAGAGCTTGCTAAGGTACGAGTCAGTGCCAAAGGGAACAGAAGCCGTAAACCCAAGAGCTGGTGGGATGAAGAGGTTAAGAAGGCCATAGAGAAACGTCAGGAAGCATCCAGGAAACAGATAGTCAAAGCAGAGGGGTGAACCAGAAGCTGATGTAGACTGAAAATGGGATAACTTCTTAAACTGTTGTAGGGAAGCATCCCATTTGATCAATGAGAAGATTAGAAGAAAGGGGACCCAATGGCTGTCAGAAGTAAACAAAAAGGATAGAAAAGCAGCTAAGAAATTTTGGAAACATTTCAACTCCTTGAGTAATAAGACTAGCCTGGAGCAGAGGTTTATAGTTACAGTTAAAGGTGTTTGGCTGGAAGGGGATGAGGCAATGGAACCTATAAGAACAATGATGACAGAAAAATTTAAAGAACGAAACGTAGCATGGTGCTCAATCAGGTGAGGATAGACTAGTTAGTGCAGTGGCTCCACTTGAACAAAGCGAGTGAGAAAGGGCAGAGAAGAGGGTTTCTAGTAGCACGTCGACAGGTCCTGATGGCATCCCAATTATGTTAATAAAGACATTGGGCCCAAAATCTAAGAACGCATTAAGAGAGGCAATGAGGAAAATGATAATGGACGGTAAAGCCCCCTACGGGTGGAGACTGAGCAGGATGAGCATGATATCTAGGGCAAAGGGGGACAAAGCCGACATAAACAACTACCGTCCCATAACAGTGACGTCAGTGGTTTACAGGGTGGTGATGCAGATTATAAAGGACAGACTTCAGGCATGGGTGGAGAGCGAGGAGGTGCTGGGGGAACTACAAAATGGGTTCCGAAAACAAAGAAGGTTAGAAGATAATCTGTTCTCATTGACACGGTGCATTGAAATAGCAGAAAAGGAACACAGGCCCTTATGGCTCGCATTTCTGGATATCAAGGGAGCCTATGACAGTGTAATCCAAAATGATTTGTGGGCCATACTGGGCACTCTAGATGTGGAAGATGTAGTAAGTAATCTTTTAAAAGGTATCTATAAAAGTAACAAGGTGCTTATAAAATGGAAAAACAAGGTATTTGAACTATAGAGATACAGCAGGGGTTTGGCAGGGGCGCCCTCTGTCACCTTTGTTGTTCATGCTGCATTTACAAGGATTAGAGAAAAAATTTGAGAGGAGCGGACTTGGCTTCAACCTTTCCTTTTTCAAGCAAGGAGAATAGATTAAACAGTCATTACCAGGACTGATGTATGCCGATGACATTGTACTTATGGCTGACAGCAAGGAAGACTTGCAGGGATTAATGGACATCTGTTGTAAAGAGGGAGATAGCTTAGGTTTGAAGTTTAGTAAAAAATCGGCAGTCATGATTTTTAACCATAATCAGGGCAGCGAGCATAGGATACAGGAGGTTACGCTGGAGGTGGTGGATAAGTACAAATATCTTGGAGTGTGGATAAACAATGGGGCTGAGTACCTAACGGAACATGAAAAACATGTAACGGCTAAAGGTAGCAAGAATGCAGCTGAGATGAAAAATAGGGCACTGGAATTACAATAGGTACGAAGTGGTGAGAGGGATTTGGAAAGGGGTGATGGTCCCTAGTTTGACTTTCGGCAACGCGGTCCTGTGCATGAGATCAGAGGTTCGAGCAAGGTTGGAAGTTAAGCAGCGAGGGGTAGGTAGGCTTGCTTTGAGAGCACACGGAAATACACCAAATCAGGGGGTACAGGGTGACATGGGATTGACGTCATTCGAGGGCAGGGAAGCTAGCAGCAAGATAGAATTTGAGGAGCGATTGAGAGAAATGACAGAAAAGTGGTGGGCAAGGAGAGTTTTCAGTTATTTGTACATGAGGAATGTTGACACAAAATGGAGGAAGCTGGCCATAAAATTGTCAATCAAATATTTGGACTGCAGGAGGCGTGCAAACCACTAAACAGCGGTTAAGAAAAAGGTTAAAGAAACAGAAAGGGGTCTATGGAAAACAGGGATGCAGACGAAATCAGCACTGGGAACATACAGAACTTTCAAGCAAGAAATTGCCAAAGAAAATATCTGTAATATTTCTAGGGGAGGCTCTTTGTTGGTTGAAGCCAGGACGGGAGTATTGCGGACTAAGATGTACCGAGTCAAGTACCAAAGTATAGACACATTGTGCGGTGCGTGTGGAGAGGAAGAGGAAACGGCTGAACACCTCATACTTTTCTGTAAAGGGCTTAACCCTACAGTGCAAAGCAACGGGGCTGATTTTTTCAAAGCATTGGGGTTTAGGGGCAGTGGAGGCAAAATAGACTTTAAGCGGGTAGAAATAACCAAACGGAGGTTATCTGATTGGTGGCTAAAATCAAGGCAGGGGTGAAATTTCACCCTCCACAAAGTACAAAATATGTTAATAGTCAGGGCCAGGCGGCTGTGCCACCACCCGATTTAAAGGGTTGAGCCTCATCCATCCATCCATCCATCCATCCATCCATCCATCCAAGGCGGCAGCGTCCGGCTTGGTCCGGTGCGCTGCGGACACCTATACCTAAGGCCGCACATTTGCAGCCGACCACTTCGATGTGACAAGAAGAAAAAGTAGCGACGGGCTCTGAGCGGGATGCAGTGCTGGAAGAGCAAACGCGGTTGAAGGCGGCGGCACCACTGGTAGCAAAATACGACTCATATTCTGAAGAGCGATGCACGAAGACGACGACGGACAAAGATACACACACGGGCGCCTAAAGTTTGTTTTCTCCCACTTTGTCCGTAGTCGACTTCGCGCCTCGCTCTTCAGAATATGCTTAAGCAACAAGCCAAGTCTTACATTCTTACTACGATTCCTATGATAGCCACTTCATTCTTACATGCACTCTCGATGACAGGAGAGCCTGCATTTTTCCCCCTTCGTAGTTGTAACAGCTTCAGTGTCTGTCAACGTGTTCCTTGCTGTGTGCACATCGACGGAGTCCTTCTGGGAGGGACGACTCATTGGGAGCGTGTGCGCCAGTAGGTCCGAAAGGCAAATTATCGCCATTATAAACTCGCCATCGCCAACAGCGACGCGGAGTGTCCCCGCTTTTGCGGCGTTTTGCAGTTGTTTCTACTTGCAGACGGCGTCAAGAGCTTTAATCACCGAGCGAAGTAGGTCACCAGCCAAACTGGATGGCTCTGTCGTGTCGTTCGACCAATCTCTTCTTGCAAAAGCGTTTACGTTGGTTTCCATGTGTTTTTTCGTAAAAAAAATTCAAGGTCACTCCGTCCTGCGAAGGTGGATGACCAGCGGAGCTGTAAACATCGCACTAAGAAAACTTGTACATACTTTATTGCATCACTCATTGATTCTTAGTAACGATTGCCACAATGGTTTTGTGGTCGCTATGATGTCGATCGAACTCTCATCTAAGTTCGTGGCGTTGCGCTTCGTAAGCGAGCTGCTCTTCGGGTGTCCTAACCACGCATGGTCTCCCCATGGCAACTCATACTCAACACTACCCAATTAAGTTATTTACGGAGCCACAGCAGAGCCTCGGTGAGACCAAACCCTTTTTTGTAGCGTGAGCTACACTAGCCGAGGTTGAACAGTTTCGCGTGGCTCCTGGAGAGCCGTGCTGCGCATGCGCGAGGAGCAGTGACGTCACACGGCGCACAGCTGGCGCGCCAGAGCCGGCGCTGACGCGCGCGCCTCGACGGTCTGCGCATTCCAGAGGAGTGACGTCATAGCCGCGGCAGACACACTGGCGCCGGCGCGTGCCCAGCTTGTGCGCCTCCGTTACGCAGTAGCCAAGTCTGACGCTGCACCGGAGCCGCTTGTAGCGCCTCTCATTTTGTACTCATGCGCAGAGGTATCAGTGGGGGTATACATATGGCGAGGCGTTTGCCAATGTGTTATAGCCATGGGGGAGGAGAGCGAAATTGCTGCTCAGCGGCGGAGAAGAGCGGAGAAGCTTAACTCATCGGATCCCGAAGTAGTTGCCTGGCAATTAGCGGTTGAGCGTAGGAAGAACGAACAGAAGAAAGCTAAACGTGCTGCGGAGACACCGGAGCAAAGGGAGGAACGTCTAGCAAAGCGGCGTCGCCAGGAGGCTGAGCGACGTGCCCGACCATCTCAGCAGCAGCAACAACAAGACACCGTCGATGACGTCAAGGCTCGCCGATTGACTGACTATACGGTGAAACTTAGCGAAGGCGCCCGTGCGACTCGGACCTTCGAGACGGACTTCGTAAACAATTCGTTAGGATGTGTATGCGACGTGTGTGAAAGACTGTGACACATGAAAGACTGGACGCCGGTAAGTAGTGCCATGCGTGAAACGTTGAGTATAGCGGCGCAGCCCGAGTGGGGTGAAACCGTGGCGCGGGTTTGTACAACGTGCAAGAACTTTCTCGTTCTCGTTGCAGTGTGTGTCATTGAAGCAACAGTAAGCATGATAATCAAGCTAATCCTAGACAACCAGGAAAGCAAAGAATAACCAGCTGAACCTTAGCTCGCGCTACGTATATCCTGGCATAGCCAAGCTAAGCCACTGCTAGTTTTTTTTCTCCGAGGCACCCGAATCCACCATCGCACCGACTGTGCGGAATGCTATGCAGTATTGGGTGGTTTCATACAGCTTTCCTCTTGCTACGACATGTGTCAGCGCATGCCTTTCTGGTGGCCGTGAATTTGCTTCGGATCCTCATAGACGGCGTCATCTGTACGCCTTGGAGCCTCTGTAGTTTCTTTGTGCGGACACGAAAATTCTATGGTACCGTTGCCATGCACAGCTCCGCTGTAAAATTCCCGAATAAGGGTTTAAATATTCTCGTTCCACGGTGGAAGGCGCAGTAGTACAGCTTTTTTTTTTCTGGGTTACAATTATAGGCGTTCTGCGGCCTGGCTAACAAAGTATTTTCGCAGATGGGAGATTCCACGAGAGATCAACGCGGTTCCAAATATTCATATTTTAGATTGCATTGAACATTTTATGTTTTGTGCCCATATCTCTCAGCAGCACGACAGTGAACTTGCCTTCTTTGCCAAATGGATAGTTTAGGAGGAAAAAAATATCGAAATTCTTCTGGGTGCAGGCGCCATTTTCATGCACCGGGCATTTTGGCAAATTCATAACAAAGTGAAATGCCAAATATTACAACTACAAAGAATGCACTTTTTTGTGTAAAACGTATACGTAGAGAGAGCAAGCATTGTTTGAGGCTTCTGTGCAAAGCGGAAGTGTTTTAGAAAAACATCTTAATTTGCTACACTTTCCGAAATTTGCTATATTTACGAATTTTTATCCACTAAACCAATGCATGTAGCCTTTCGAAATTTAGTGGGCTATTAGACATTAACCTTTTTAACGATTGTGCTGAATATTGTTGCTGTAGCACAAATTACCATGTTTTACAATTTGCCTCAAATGTCAAGTTTTGAAGAAAATGAACACTATTTAAACATAAATAAAAAAACATCGTCAATTTTTCTCGAAATTTCGTAAACATCTGTTCACAGACACTGGACAAAGAACATTGAAAACATATTGCTTTATTTTGTTTTTAATGACAATATATGTACTAGAAATGAGAGCTTCGCCGGGATGCAGGAATGTGCTAAGCAATGGGGACATCGCGGTCAAAAGAACGTGCATTAGCCTGACTTGCCTAAACTTGACCGTGATTGGGACACAAGGACAGTTTTGGTATACTTTAATTATGATTTCAAGCACGCAGTTCTCGAATGCCTAACTTTCGGAAGTAAATTCGTGCGCTGATGCCTCTACTGGGACCTCACATTCGCGCCCATATTTTTTTAGCGCTTTCAGATGAGGCTCTTGTAAAAATCGTCTCTTTTTAACGAGTTGGTAGAGAGTTGTAGAAAGGGGCAGGGGCGTAGCCAGGGGGGGGGGGGCTGATGGGGCTTCAGCCCCCCCGAAAATTTTTCCCGGCGCCCCCCAAAACAGTCACCGGCGCCGGGAATCATTCAGGATTTTGTCTACACTGTCTTTTTCACGCTCGCAAAGACATTTCGGCACGAACATTGCGAAATAGGGCTGGATTTAGTGGTAACGCTTCTGCGCTTGCAGTCACATAACGCAAGGAGCCCCATCTGAGCACAAACCTTCAAGAGCTTTTCGATAGCGAGCGGGCGCGTCGCGGAATCTCGCAGCGGCCGTGGAATCTACGAACCGCATGGATTTCAATTCCGAACTTTGTGGGTATAAAATTCTCATTAAATTTTGACGCGAAAGGTGCACTGGCATTTCCAAAGGCGTGCTCTAGATTTTCAATTCTGGAACTTTACGGGTTTAATGTTCTTATAAACTTGGCCAAGAAGCCCGCACTGGAGCCCTCGTATTCACGCCGTTCCAGAGATGGAAGCAGGCGCTCGCAATCTTCCATACACGAAAATACTAAATATCACCGTGACTGTCAGCTGGCAGCTGATAAATTTCTCCAAACATTTTCAGGAAGCGCGCCCAGTGTGATCGATCAGCTGGACCAAGGCAGGCAAAGTAAAATAAGAGAAAACAGAAGAAAGTTAGCGGCCTATTATTGAGACAGTTCTCTTTTTTTTTTGCGGGCGACAAAGTTTGGCTCTCCGTGGCCATGGGGACAGTGGTCTTATGGATTAAAGCAAAGCCCCGGATGGAAATACTGGTATTTTAAAAGCGCTTTTTCGCATGCGAGTTGATTTTGGAGATACATATCTGAAGAACCATTTGGAAAGTTGCCGCAGTAATGCCTCGTATTTAAGCCCAGATGTACCAAACCAAATTATAGAAATCTGTGGTGAAATTATCAAAGAAAGCCTAGATGCAAAAGTAAACGCTGCAGCTACTTCTCCGTACTTGCTGACGAAATGGCATATATTGCTGGAATCGAACAGCTTACTGTTTGAGCAAGGTACCTAAACAAAGATGCCAACGACATAGAAGGAGTGTTTTTAGGTTTGAGCACCGGAATAGATGCCCTATCTCATTGCGACTGGAGTTTCTATGTAAATGTGCACAAACTGCTGCAAATTCTAGTCACCTCTTCCAGCACAGAGATATTTTCAAGCATGAGATTAGCGACTGGAGGTTCTATGTAAATGTGCACAAACTGCTGCAAATTCTAGTCACCTTTTCCAGCGCAGAGATATTTTCAAGCATGAGATTACTAAAAAACTACTTGCGCTCTACAATGGCTGAGGAACGCATGGTTAGGCTGGCACTTCTATACGCCCACCGAGTGAAGTTTGTCCTTTAGATAGCGAAGCAGCAAAAATCAACGCAAGTAAAAAGCTCTGTTCCTTCAGGTCCACAAACTCGTAATTATGAAAACGTATGACTGTTCATTAGCTTTTAAAACCGCAGAAATTTTCACATCAATAACCAATTTTGACCGACCTTGCTCATTGAAAGCCCGGCCGATGTAGCGTTTCACAACAAACACACTCGGATATTGGATAGTTCAACTTGCCGCATCATCTGTGGCTTTCGTTTGTCCTTTTCTTTCCTTTTTGGCTACCTGCTTTTACTTCTTTTTTGAAACAAAGCAATAGCTTTCTTTGATTTTGGGTGCAGAATAATTGTGGCCGCTGTGCAGGCAGCTAAAATGCACATTTTCGTACTGATTTCTGCACCTTCCTCTATTATTCTACCCATATGGTGCTGTCGCGACCGCAGCATGGCCCAAGTACATATCACGATTTCTGCGATCATAGTATTGTTCTTGCCTGGATCATCTGTCTTTCTATGCGTAAAGTTTACTATCTGTGACTGAGCAACATGTTTATTTGTCTTGTTTGACGCATTATATACAGTGACGTTTGCTTAGATACGTAGATTTATTGGAGACTTATACGTACATTTAAATATCTTGTTGAGAGGAATTTCGTGTATACAAGCAGTGAACTTTGTTTCCGGCGACACTTTTTTGCCCTTTATTCAGTTGTATCTTTGCATTTGTATATGCCATTCTATCTTCGCATTTCTAATGTATATTTTGCAGAACTCCTACTTTTTATATGTACTCACTGTTGCGACTTTAATTTCGGTGCAATTACTCACAATACACGACCGGTAACAGCTGCTCCTGCGCAATCCATTGCAACGAAGGACAGCGTCATTGAGGTTTTTGCCTGGCCGTTTCATATGTGCAAAAATATAAACAAGATTCTTGAATGACATAGATCCATCAAAGTATTTGTCCTCAACTTGTTAATTTCATGACATTTACGTTTTTCATATCAGCTGCATGCACTGCGTTGCTGGCTTGGAAATGATATAGATCTAATGTTCGCGTGATATTTTCTAGACTTATTAAATGGACAAAAAAATACGCGGAAGCATTGATATCAGTTATCTCTGCCAAAATTTTGGGTACATACGAATATATTTTTATGAAAAAATACATACTTTACGTGTATCCACAGTGCGTAGCGTTCAATAATTCGTTTGCAGCATCTAATATACAATGGCATTGACAATGCAGTTATTATTCATGTATTTGATCCCTCGACAAGTTCTTTAAGTATTAGACCGCGCTGTAACCTGAGCCCCCCCGAACAAAATTGCTAGCTACGCCACTGGAATGGGGAGTGGGTCCACGGGACGCGGTGGCAGACAGGACAAGTAAAGCGAAATACGTTGAAAGTTTCTGGCGGCGTGGCCGCCGCCTTAGGAGGAAGCTTTAGCTGGGGTGCTCGTATCTAAATACATGTAAAACGAGAATTCGTTTTTCTTGGCAACCACTGCACCAGATTTGACAAGGTTTGTTGCATTTAAAAGAAAAAGTAAAACTCTAGTGACTGTTGGTTGCGAATTTTTTATTTAAGTCGTCAACTGTTTAATAAAATTGACAAAATCACAAATCTTCAGAAAACGAAACTATCAAATTTGCCACTCTGTAACTCGGCAATGAAACATGATATCACAATTCTGTAAACTGCACCGAATAGTAAATTTAAAGCGACCAAAATTTATATAATATATATGGCTCTCAAATAGACTACTAATTTGTGTGTAGAACTTGTGCAAAATGCTTGTAAACAATGTAACAAGATCACGTAAGAAATTCATTGAGATATCAAATGTGTCCACTTTGGATGCTCTAATAGATGCAGTTTACAGGTCTGCGATATCGTTCATATAGGTGCAGGGCTACAAATTTGTAAACTTCGTGCTTCTTTTTTTTCCAAACTTACCAATGCTTGAAAATTGCAGTTAAATAAAGCAGGCCATAAATCTACATTTCGCGTCCAGCTGTCACTAGAACTTACCTTTCCCTCTCATGGCAACAAACTTAAATAAAATCGGCTTTGTGGTTATCTCCGCAAGGCGTTTCTGCGTTTTACATGTATTTAATTCAATAGGCGACATCGGAGTTGGGCCCGAGCTAAAGCTTCCTCTTGAGAGGAAGCTTTATTAGGTTCGCTTCATTAGGTCTGCGTGATCTGGCCCTCTGGATCAGCTGGTCTTATTGAGAAATGCGGAATGAGCCGCCATTACTACAGCGCTTCGTAAACTGAGGACGTGTTCGATCTCCTGAGCACTATCATCCTTTCGGATTCGTCAGCGGTGCTGACGAATCCGTGTGTTGTATGCCACCAAGTTCGGCCGACAGTCATTGACGTTGGCTAAGGCGCTCAGCAATAGGCATTTCATTCTGAAGTTTCAGTGGGTACTGCCACATGTGGGACTTGCAGGCAATGAAGCAACAGATTAAATTAAGAGTGCCAATGAATCACCCCTTGAGTAAAGATAAGAGACTTCTGAGCACTTTGAATATCACCTCACGATCCAGGAGGGGTTTAAGCAATCCGCCACGCGGAAGGTATACGCTATTTCATGAGTAACTAGCTCCACGAACCCCCCCCCCCCCTCCCCGTTAACGCGGAACAGTTCATCTGTGCGTGCCAATACTTCAATGAAAACAGAAATGCTTTACTTGAGGCTTCGCACAGCAGACAATTAAATACCTGATGAGTGTGCGGCATAGGCGGAAAGTTTTCATTTTTCCGGGGGGGGGGGGGGGGGGCTGGGGCCCGACTAGCCTTCCGAAACCGACGCATATATATATATATATATATATATATATATATATATTGTGACGGAGGGAAGAAGCAAGACGGGAAATATATTTACAATATTTACACGATTGACAATGATTGACAGAACCAGTCAGTCACTGAAGCGTCGTCTTCTTCAGCCCCCAGCTCGCGTTCCTCTTCCTCGTCAAGTAGCAATATTGTGCAGAGCCGTGTAACAATATATATATATATACATATATATACCCTCTGCTAACAATGTTCTATTTATAGCTGTATGGCGAATGCAATTATATCGACACTTCAGGCAAGTTGTCGCGGTTGTCGTCGCCGTGATGTTCCGCATTAAATCCAAACGCTATATAAATGGCGCGCCCAAACCCTGTGGGTGCGAGAAAACGCACGTAACAGTGAGCCGAAAAGGATGGCGGTTTGATGGCATTATTTCCCACGCGCTCAATATTCGGGTTAGTTGTAGGTCACGTAATCAAACGCGAATGGGCAGGACGGCACGCGTCTTCTCCTCTAGCCCTGCCGTAGCTGTGAATGACTGTGCGCGGCTGACGCTTATGGGGCCCGCGTGCCATAATTGCTGGTAATCATTGGTGGGCGCAATGATAAAGGGCGACCAGGGATGGCTGCTAACTTCATGCGCGCTGTCTTCCTTTTCGGGCTCTCTTTCTGCGCCCCTAGTGTTGCAGAGCTAAGAGACAGGGGTCATCGCAGATAACTCACAGAGGTCGTCAGTAGTGGACATAAAAATAGGCAGATAATGATGATGAATCTAATTTTCAGAGTTGCGGTGAATCGCGCGGCTGTACGAACCGTTCGCCTCCGCTACCGGCGTTCTTCACAATGCTTGCGTTGTGAAAGCGATTGCTCTAGGTCATCCAGTGAGGTATTTACAGGTATACATGGTCCGTGCTTACTATGTCCACTATGCTTACTATTTTAATTTTATGTGAATGTTTACTACAATTTATATGGCCACTATAACTAACGTATAGACTCGTGTAAGGGCCACACTTTTCTGTCGCGATTTGGACGAGCCTTTCATGGGACCGGGCTATTTGACCTCATTTTTTCCAACTACGAGTAACAAATCCGCCGTAAACCACCGCGATCGCCTCCTCTCGACAACCAGTTGCGACGCGCGAAAGTACGCTGCGCGCGACAATTCGCTGTTGCGCCCGATCAGAATCAGCGCATGGAACGCGATTGCTTCTCGGTTGGATGTCTTTGTTTTTAATATTGGCTGTCAAGTTATGGGTGCGGCCCTTACACTGGTGCGATCCTTACACGGATTTACACGTTAAGAAACTTCCTTCGTGTAATTGTCTTCTACTTCGCTATCACTAATACTGCTTCGCCTTCCCGGCCAAACTGCACTCTTTTTATTTTTTCAGTACTTTGTGTCTGAGTATAAGCGCTGCTGCGCATAACTTCTAGACTTCTATTTATTCTGATTTTGAGTGTATCTGGCTTGGCATCATTTCAGTTACTGAGTGAAGTCTATATACAAGGTGTTTCAGCGAACAGTATCCAAAATTCTTAAAGGTGGCCTGTGGCAGATAGTACAATTCTAGTTCATGAGCTCGTCTACTCGAAGAGGCGGACATTACTTGCACGAAAAATTGAAATGCATAATCTACTAATTAACAAAATTAACCAATTAAGTTTTTATCTTATGGCCCATGGCCATAAGCTTATGGTCCATGTTGGCCCATGTTGCAATTTGCAAATTCTAGCTGTGCAGTGCGGATCCACTTTGAACTAAATCTCAGGCTGACACCAGTGTCGAGATATTAGTTCTCTAACTTTGCATAGAAATATATTGGCGTGCCAGTAACTTTCTCAACAAAACATCGTTTTATGCGTCAAAGCAAAAAAGTATGAAAAGAACAAATTATGGGATTTTGCGTGCCAAGACCATGATCTGATTATGAGGCACGCCATAGTGGAGGACTCTGGAATAATTTAGACCACCTGGGGTTCTTTAACGTGCCCTAAATCTAAGTATACGGGCGTTCTAGCATTTCGCCCCATCGAAATGCAGCCGCCGTGGCCGTGATTTGATCCCGGGACCTCATGCTTAGCAGTCCAGCACCACAGCCACTAAACAACCAAGGCGGGTAAGCGCAAATGTAACTGGAACGCCAATGCATTTCTCCGCAATGTTCGGGAATTATTATCTCGAAACTGGTGCCATCCTGAGAATTAATTCCTAGTGCATCCACCTTGCGAATTCCACGGCTAGAATTTGTAAATTGCAACACAGGCCATAAGTTAGTATGCTAAAAACCTAATTGGGGATTTCTTTTAATTAGTCGATTATGCATTTCAATTTTTTGTGCAAGTAATGTCCACCTCTTCGAGTAGACCAGCTCATGAACTAGAATTGTGCTATCTGCCACAGGCAACCTTTTCAAAAACATTTGAAAGTGTTTGCTGAAACACCCCGTATTTATGGCCTTGCACGCAAGAGGCGATGTTTCCATCCCTAATGCGTAAATGTTGTAAATAATTAGAATAGCTTTTTTTTCTTTTATTTTGTCTCCACTCGTTAGCATTGCCTACTGGAAAGAGAATCAATATTGAGACACATATCACTGACGTGCTTTTCACACGCCGTAGATAGAAGACTCTGCCGAAGGGGCCACAGAAGTCCGCAGGTTTTTTTAAGGGTCAAAAAAGCACGCAAAGTAATTTGAAGTGAGGGGAACATACATCAACATATTCAGTCTCTAGGTATAGGCTATGCATTTAGTTGGCTACCTCCTTCCCTTTAAAAAAATATTATAAACTTTGTCCTTTGTATATATTTAAAGAGATTGTGTTTGTGCGTGGTGTTCTCAGCGGAAATTTAAAAAAATGTTAAAATGAGGATGAGGTAGCCGCCGCTGGTGCTTCCAATGCGCTTCTCCTCCTATTGTCAGGATTTGCCGAAATAAAGCGAAAGTATAAATTAAAAGCCGTGCACGTCCGCGCCAACAATGGTGCCGTAAGCTTTTAGCCACAAGAAAAGTGAAAATGTGGAGGCAACGCAAGAGATTCCTCAAATTATGTGGGTAACAGAACTCCGGTAATGACATTTTAGGGGCGGGGGTCGGCTACGGATCTCCGGGGGGGGGGGGGGGGGCTCAGCCCCCCCGGGAAAATTCCGGAGGGGGCTCGAACCGTGGAGCCCCCCCGTAGTCGGCGCCTATGGTGTGCGGAACAGGTAATGTTTCCCAAAGCACGTAAGTTTCTAAAGAGAGGAAGTGTCGCGCCTCTTTCGAGCTGTTCAACTCCTTTTTTAAACAGGTGGTAGAAGAGAGCAATCACTGGCACTATCTGCCAGATAACCCGCCTCTAACCAACACCATCGCCACTCCCACCCACCACCGCATATTAGGTTATATAGTGACGTTTCCGACGGAGTCATGGCGAGTACGCAATTTTTAGAGACATTTACCTGCCGTAAATTCTGTTGCTTGTGTACATGCACAGGGAGTTCACCGTTAAATCTGCAGCGAACAAGGAAATACAAACCTACATTAACAAAATGAACAAATTAATTGCGCTGCAAGCTACGCACACTGTTGTTAAATAAAATGAGCTATGTAAAGGTTGCTCAGTGTACGTATATTTACTAACATTCAAGTGAATGAGTATTGTACTAAACGGTATTTTATGCATAAGTATTAACCATCAGGGTAAAATTACCCTTGTGTCCCACTCATGGTCAAGTTTAGGCAAGTCAGAGGCTAATACACGTTCTTTTTACCGCGATGTCCCCATATCTTAGCACCTTGCTGCATCCCGGCGAAGCTCTCAGTTCTACCACATATATTGTCATTCAAAACAAAAAAATGCAACAAGTTTTTTTAATATTCTTTTTCCAGTGTCTGTGAACAGCTGTTTACGAAATTTCGAAAAAAATTAACGATGTTTTTTTTTCCTTTTGATTTTTAAATAGTGCTAATTTTCGTCAAAAATTTCACATTTGAGGTAAATTGTAAAACATGGTAATTTCCGCTACAGCAACAATATTCAGCACAGTCGTTAAACAGGTAAAGGTCTCATAGTCCACCAAATTTCGAAAGGCTACATGCATTGGTTTAGTGCATAAAAATTCGTAAATATAGCAAATTTCGAAAAGTAGCAAATTAAGATATTTTTCTAAAACACTTCGGTTTTGCACAGAAGCCTCAAACCATGCTTGCTGACTCTTTACATGTACGTTTTACACAAAAAAATCAATTCTTTGTAGTCGTAATATTTTGCATTTCACATAGTTGAGAATTTGCGAAAATGCTCAGTGCATGAAAATGGCGCCTGCACCCTGAAGAATTTTGATATTTTTTTCCTCCTAAACTATCCATTTGGCAAAGAAGGCAAGTTCACTTTCGTGCACGCTACTGAGAGATATGCGCACAAAACAACATATTCAATGGAATCTAAAATATGAATTTTTGGACCCGCGTTGATATCTCGTTGTAAGAACTTTATTATAACGTGAAATGTTTAATGTGGTTGGGGCCCTTAGTCCAGAGCCCTAATGGCTGCCGCCACCGCTCTTGCTCGTCGTATCAGGGCCAGCCAGACCTGAGGCTCAGAGCAACGGAGGATCGCCTCCCACTGCGCATATGTTGGTTGGGGGGATTTTAGAATGGCTATATCGGTGGGTAGTTTTTGGCACTCCATTGTGACGTGGAAAGTCGTCGGTGGTGCACCGCAGCCTGGGCAGGTAGTGGGGTACAAGGTTGGGGAGAACTTGTTGAGAAGGAGGAGGTTAGGATACGAGACGGCTTCATTCCGGGAGAAGGATTCGTGTGAAAGAGAAGTTTATTTCAACGCAAGATTCTCGATAATACATAGGCACTTGATATCAGGGGCGTAGCCAGGGGGGGTTCAAACCCCCCCCCCCCCGAAATTTTTTCCGTAACCCCCCCTCCCTCCCAGGCCCACTTACCCACCCTTTGTTCTCGTCGCTTCGCGCTGACATAATTCAAGAAACCGGTGCTACTATCACAATTTCATTCCTGGGCGCTTCCGTTCGGGTTGGTAATTTACAGCGAATCATGTCTGCATATGGAAAAAAGTGACACGGTGTTTCTCAAGGCTTTCACACTCTGTGAGGTTTTGGGCGAGAATGTGGGGGCCACATTCTGAAGCAACAAATGCGCAACAAATCTAGCAACAAATGCGGCAGCCGCATTTTAGATGAAGGCGCAAATGCTCGAGGCCGCTTTACTTAGATTTAGGTGCACGTTAAAGACCCCAGGTGGTCGAAATTTCCGGTATACATTTCCGCCGCTTCCCTTCAGATGCCGGTGAGGCCGCACTCGCGCAGGCTACGTTCACACTTGGTCTCGAAGCTGTCGGAAGCGGCAAAATCTTGCAAAATCCGCCCGCCTAGGCGGCAGAACAGGCAGAAAGACAGGCGGCGAGCCAAATCGGTCTCATAGACCGATTTCTTCGCCATGGCGAAGCGGAAACGTGGCGGAAAGTCGTTCTGCTAGCTCGGAAGCTACACTAGCATGTAAACATGGCACCAAAAGTGTGGGCTGCAATGCTGATCGACGCGATCAAGAACCACCCTTTGCTATACGACAAGAGTGGTACTAAAACGTACTGTCAGCAACACTCGCGATAGTATTCAACGTCGCGCGACCGGAGGTGCGGCAACGAAGCCTTGGCGTGACTCAACTTCTCGCGCTTTTGCAAAGCCAGGCGAACCCACCACCGCCGTTTCCGAGGTGTCCGCGTCTTCCGTTTATTCATTGTCCATTTCTAGAAAACAAGTAGGTAGAAGTATAAAAGCCATTTCTTCTTCCACTTCCATGGCAGACAATAGTTAGACATACTCCTCGTTCGCGCTCCATAATTCTCCTCGCACGTGTACGGTATGTTGAAGATGTCGCGGGGTGCTTTTCTCGTCGCGACGGTAGATTGGGAGCGTAGGTCTCACGTAGGACGCACAGGCTTTGGCGAGCCCCAACACAAAGGCCGGCCCGGGTTTTAGCTTTGGTGTTCCCGTTGCCGCTTTGGTGTCCTGGAGGCACCGAAATACGAAATGATGAAATGGTATTACAACCTGTAAATAAAAGCTAATAAAGAAATATAATCACGCCTAGGCACCAACCTGTGACTCAGCGGTACCGCGCCCGTGTGAGGAGAATCACGGAACGCCAACGAGGAATTTACCGAAGGTCGCAGATGACACGCGAAGTTGCGTAAAATGATCACTTTTGATGACGGTACCTGGGTCAAAGAATGAACATACAGCTCGAAATAATGCGATAATGAGCGCCACCACGCCGACAAACGTACGCGGACGAGATGGATATGGACGAAAACGGCAGCGGCGGCCGCGGCGGTAGCAAAACAAATGTGAACAACTTTGACAGGCGCGGAAAAAATTTTCCGGCCGCTTTGGCCCTTCCGCCCGCTAGCCGCTTCCCAAGTGTGAACGTTTAGTCTGCGCGCGAAACGTCTCTTGTTTGCGATTGCGCCCCTACGGAAGGCTGGTAGTTACTGTTGTGTTGTTGAATCCCAAACCAGCAATTACGGAAGGCTGGTATATAGTTGCTGTTGTGTTGTGGAATCCCAAACCGCGTACACACGAAGGGGTTGATGCCAGCAGTGAAATTCCACCGACTCACAACAGAATGCATGGAACAGACAGCCGAAAAGCATGGATTACTGCTGTGCGCAGTACAGCGTAAGTAAACTCTTGTTACAGGCACTGACAGTTCTCGTCGGAGTTCACGCGTCCTGAGAAATTGTTTATGTGCACTATGCACTGAACAAGACCGGAGTTCATTCCTGCATCACTAGTACATCAATCAGTCGAGATTCGGTGAGGTACAAGGCCGCTTCCTGTTTGCACCTGTGTAAGTGAAGCAGAAATGAGTTGCACGCACTACTTAAAATGCGTACACATGCCATATCTATGCTGTGCGGTGAAATATTCTGTACAATTCCGAATCTGTTGACGTAAAGGCAAATGATGGCTGCACGCTCGCACACAGCGGAAGACACAGCGGCCCATGCACTTGTCGCAGGAAATGCAACCCTCTCGTATGAGGGAGCAGGGCGACGAAAGCTTCGAAAAAAAAAAAAAAGCCTTACGCGTTTTTGCGCGTGTGCAAGTTTTCTAGCGCAAAGACGCAGCGAACAAGCTATTGCTATGGGAATAGGTATAACCTGGTCACACGTGCATTTTCACGTGTATAGCCGTCCTTGACTTGTGAAACGCACTTCGCCCCGACGAGGACGACGCTATCTACTCTTAACGGATATTAACAATTAATGATGTCTTCCCCGATCGGGCGGGTCGTCTCATTGATGCGTTTTCGAAGATTCGTCCATTCAGTGGCGCGATGAGAGACCGTTGCTCCGAACGCCCTCTGTACGTGTCGTACTTACTGTATTTTACTGAGCTTGCTTTGCTTTTTACTTAATTTCCCCACAAGCACACGCGAGCAGGGGGGGGGGGGGGGATTACGGAACCAGTAATTAAAAGGGTTGCTGCGGGCGAGAAAGTCAATGACATACAGGGTGTCCCAGCTATCACGCAGCACAATTTTTAAAAAAAGGAGGAACGGCGTTACGCGAGGCAAACCTAGTGCGTATTGTTTCCAGTACAGTGGAGTAGCCGCCAGTAATTTTTACGTTACTGAGATTTAATTAGGTAACTGGTCCCATGTCTTCGATATACCTGTATAGAGTCTGCTTAAACTACCGATAGTTATTATCGATCACGTCACGTAGAGGAAAGCAGTCGCCCCCCCCCCCCTGGTCGGGCCGGTGAACCCCCCCCCCCCCCCCCCGAAAAAAATTGCTGGCTACGCCCCTGCTTGATTTTGTGTATAAAATACATTCAATTACCAATGAGAGCGACACTTACATATAATCAACAGTGTGCGCTAAGAAAACTGGGAAAACGATGTGGTACTGGGCCTCTTCGATTATCCGTTCCTGACAGTCCCGGACTGCCCGAGACAGTGCTTTCAGCCAATGAGCGTTGCGTATGCAGTTTTTCGGACAGTCCGGGACTGTCAGAGACGGATAATCGAAGAGGCCCACTGTTTTCAAACCAGTTGGCGAGCGGCAGCACTACTTTGAAGTTATACCAAGGTACCTCATTACATGCGCTAAGTAGTAATCTGTATTTCGATCAACTATTTCTTTCGCGCTTGCCATAATTGTTAATTTTAAGTAGCATTCTCAACAAGTGTCATATTGGGTATGTTTCTTTTTACGTAATTATGTTTGAGTTCTTGTTGGAGACAAGATTTCTAAAAAAGTAACCGATTTTTAACGCGAAATTTGAGCGCAGCTCTATGCGTGTTTCCATTTCGGGATATATTGGCTGGCGTGGACAATCTGTCTCGTGCCGAACGATGCAAACGAAGCGAAGTGTGGAGCATGGTGTAAGATGTTTACACTGTTAAAAAAAACGTAAAATTACAGAAACATCCTACGGGCCCACAGCCGCGCGAACCAACGTTGGCGCGAACGCCTTATAGCTTCCGCGTTTTGGGCTTCAACGGCTCCGAACCCGTTTGACAACGGAATATTATTTTGAGGTATGATAAGTAGTTATCTGTATTGTGACTGATGTGGTGAGTACCGTTATTATCTGCGATTGCCAGGAGGCTCATCCTATATGTGTTTCAGTTATGCAGCATTAAAGCTTCAATCGAACTAACTTCTTGCTCGGTACTTGTGCGCCGACGCCCGACGACACCACGGCGCGGAAGAACACCAAGAACACCGCCAGGATCACGCAAGCTCTACCCCTAGTTCTGTCGTCGTTTCGGATTTGCGAGCCGCGGCGGCTGTGTCCTGGCGGCAACTTTCATTTACAGCGTTTTTCGCTGCTGTAAGTTGCAACCAGCGGTGTGGACTCTACGGCTCTTCTGTCAAAGGATTGCACGGTAAGTTCAAATGACTTGATATCTTTGTTGTGTCGGAAAGCTGTTCATCTGCGAATCACCGATGCACCGCCCGCACGTCCGCCTACCGTTCTACAATGGCACGCTTCCTTGCTATAGGTTAATTTTCGAGACTTCATACGAGTGCGTTGGTGACGTTCAGTCGTAGACATTCTTTCTGGGCATGCAACAGCTTGCGCTATCGCCCTGCAATTGAAAATGTGTCGCCGAATCATCGGCAAGTGCTGCTCAGCACGAGCTGCAACGCGCGATGGCTTTGCCACGCGCTTGAGCGTAGTAGCCCATACTGAGCGCGATAGTATGTATTTGATGTGCCTGTGGTCCTGTGCGGTGGTGATTTACATAGTGTGTCGTTGCACGAGTTTGTATCGCCAATGACGGCGTGCTCATGTCTCCCTCGTATAGCTTCCAACTGCTAATAATGCGCGCAAGCGCGGTGCCTCACTGGCGCGCCGGCGCTAGATTACGTGCCGCTGCTCAGGACGCGTTCGACTAACGCTGGAAATAAATTCGCAGGTCAGCTGCGTTCATCACAGCACTATTATCTTTTGTTCAGGCATCGCTCACCGTTTCCAACGCTGGCGGCAAACGAAGCGCTGATAAGGATGCGGTACTTCGACAAAGACACCATTCGTAGCCGCGCGCCAGCCGGTACGCATCAGATACCTTGCTGGAATCGCCACTGCGAAGATGACCCGCTGAATTCCTTTCGTGCGTGGGTCGAACACGCCGGCGTCAGAGCAGCGGGGCGCCCGACGCGTGTTCTCTAAAGCCCCTATATATAAATATATAGGGGCTTTAGTCTTCTCTAGTCTTCTCGATTACAACACCGGCGCTCCAGTAAACAGCGCGTATGAAAACGTGTATGGCATCTCTGGCCACTCGCTCGCATGCTGTTAACGGATCTGAGGTCTGTAATTCTGCATTCTAGAGAGGAACTGCCTAAGTCGTGGCGTTAGACAACCTTTTTAACTGATGCCCTGCAAAGAAATTTTTGTAGATAATGGGTCACAATTCCAGTGGCAGTGAGTTTACGTGCCAGCATGAGCTAGAGGCAGTGATGAGAAAGAGTTCTCATAAGTGAGGGCCGGTTAGCAGGTCGACCTGAGTGAATGCCAGTGAGCGTGAGTGCATGTGAATTCAAATCTGAATGGTGATGACTGTGAATGGACTGTCTGAGGGAATTCAAGTGTGAGCGATAATGTAACTGCTCGAGAGCTAGGTAAGTGTGATGGCGACTGTTACTGAGTGTCCTTGAGTGTGAGTAAACTATGTTTAGTGCTGGTCAGATGGCTGCAGACTTGTGCATGAATGAGTATCTGTTTTTGAGAGTGTGAGTCACTGTGATCTTTTGTTGAAAAGTGCGAGTCAATGTCATTTTTCCAATGTTTGCACCGCCAGAAGTAGGAGTGGATATGACATGGACAAGAACTTTGCGTCATGGTCTGTGAATTAATTTTCAGACTGCCTGAGTAAAGGTGAACACTGCTGAATGTGCATTTGTGAGCATGATAGGAACATGAAACTCGTCTTTAAGAAAAACATAAAAAATGTATACTACAATATGATTTTCTGAAAACTGGCATACAGTTTCCTTCATTGCACAGAGCACTTTGCAGGTATAGTTGTACTCTGTGCTTTGATCTAATTTGATGAGAAATAATTTAAATATGCACTCTTATTGAACATTTTTTGTGAAATATGTGCTATAAAGCCTTCCAAGTATACTTTGGATGTTTCTTCTTGTAGTGCTCGAGTAGGTACTATCGGCGTCAACTGAAACGCGAACAGCGGAACGCCTAACGGAAAGTATAGTGCACGTTGTCCAGTCATCCCAATTGACAGGCGCGAACAACCGGTTTGACCGCACTGCGCGATGATGCTCCCCCTCATCATTTCTTTTTGGCTCTCCTTTATTTCAAAGCGAGAAACGAAAATTAGAGAAAACAGAAGGTAAAATATCACAGCAAGTATTATCGCCAAACGGGGCGAAACTGTACATTCTATCAGTGACAAATGAAACTCGAACAGCGGTGCATATGGTACAGTTTGCACAGTCATCATTACTGTGCCATCATCTTTTGTCGCTTTCAAATAAAAGACAACCAGAACGGAAACGAAAATATCGCAGTATTGGGGGGGGGGGGGCAAAAACATCACGCAGTGCAGTCAAACCAGATGTGCGCTTCTGTCAATAGTGACGACTGGATGGTGCGCACTATACCGTCCGATAGGCGCTCGGCTGTTCGCGTTTCATTTGACGCCCATAGTACGCAGACATGAGTTAGCCTGATAGAGTTGAGCGAGCACATGCCTGAACATTGTCCCCATTTCATAAGATGCTTAGCCACTATAACAGAATGCCTGCACTCATCGCTTGTATTGTTCATCGTTACTTAAAAAGGACTGTTAACTCTCCGAAAAATGTACCCAAATTATCGTGCCAATGGAAAAAGATGCCTTAGTAGAAAGTATAGAAATGCCTTTTTTTTCTTTCTGGGCATGTTTTATAAATATGAACATTTCATTACTGTTTAAGTGATGGTTTACCTGTACGTTACAAATAAATAAATAGGACTAGTAATAATAATGAATCTGCTGTACCTAAAAAAATGTTTTCATAACACCCTTCACTGTGGGGTTATGAGGATATTGATAATGTAATAATGACCTTAAAATGTGCAATACCTCTCTATGATCGATGAGACACCACTAAGGTGCAATAAAATTTTCTGGTCATTGGAAGCATTCTTCGGGCACACCTTGTACCATGAGGCATCATCAAGAGGTGTAGAATGCAGTCTACCTGGCTGTGAGGCTGCATTCAAAAATTACAACACAATGCGAAGCCATATCACAAGGTGTCATTCTCGACTGCCACCCCGTAGCCAAATCAACTTTCAAGCTTCAACCAAGCCATGCTCTATTGAGGGCTGTGGGAAAAAAATGGGCAGTAAAGCAGCTTTAATGCAGCACCTTAAGGAACACCTGACAGGGAGCTGGCAGACTGCTGTTTGTTGCCCAATTGATGGATGCTGTAGCTAACTGAGTACATGGACTTCACAGAAACACCATCTTCCCTATATGACAGGGAAAAAAACGCAACGAAGTAGACGCAGCAAACATGCCTGAAAAGGAAATTGCTGCGTCCCCTTGTCGTAGCAACAACTTTGATGGGCAGACCAAGTTTCCTGAATAGTTCAGACTGGAGACTGAACTGCCTTGAGATGTTCTAGAATCTGAGTCCAGTGTTTTCAGCCATGAGTCTTTTCTTGAAAGCCTAGCAATGTTTGAGCCAAAGTATCTGATTCCCAGCTGAGCTGTCCAGGATATAGTTGAAGACACGAAGAGACTGCACAGAATTTTACAGGAGCAGTTGAAGACGCAGTTAATGCTTTCAAATTTTGCAGAAGTAGATAGGGCACTAGAACTTTCCTTTAAGAACAGCAGCCTGTCTACAGCATGGTTCTCGGATGGTGCTTTAAGCTATATGAGGAATCTGTGTTATACCCAGAAGCTTTATCACAACAGGTCGGTCGAAATACCTCTGGGGTTACACTCTCACAATGGCATGCGGCATTACAATTGTGTGCCAGTCAAGGAGACTCTTTTATCATTGCTGTATCACCCTAACATAATATTGCGGCTATCCTTCATTGTGCAGACAAACAAGAACAGGGTGTATCGTAAGTTCACAGATGGCCGTGCTATTCAGAATCGCGGGACTTTAAATGAAAATGTTCACATTATTCTGTACCAGGATGCATTTCAATTCATGATTCATTTATTTCTCCAAGAGAAGAAGGCCCGCGACAAAAAGCTGCCTTGAAGCAGCTTGCCGGGGTCTGGAGCCCATTTACAAAATGGCAGCAGTAAAGGGAAAAAATATAATTTCACATACATGAATCAAGGAACTGTACACTATGCAGAATTACAATTAAACTTAATATAAGACAAGTAAAATTCAAATCTACAATGCACTGAGAAGCAAAAAAAAAGGAAAAGCAAAAAATAATGTTATAGCAGAAACAGAAGGTTTAAAACATAATTTGAAATTGTTAACCCCCTTGGAGCTGCCCGTGGAAAGTTCAAAGGGCTGGTTGTCTACCTAATGCTTGGAAACCTACCGTCTCAGCAGTTAGTCTTGTCGTGCCGTGAGGCAGATTTCAAGCACTTCATGCCTTGGGCATGACCTTTTTGAAGGCATTGTTGACTATGACCTTGCGTTAATGATCAAGCACCTTGTGAAGACATTGAATTGGTTTTCCTACGACCACCTTAAAACGACTATAGAGTCAAAATTTAAGTACAATCCGTGTCAGCAAAAAAAAAAAAACAAGCCAGCACCAGTGAATTTGAAGGGCACAAGGTTTGGAGGTCAGGCAATGCAAAATTGCACACTTCTGTAACTTTTTCCAAAAATGCTTGGTGACAAGGTGCAGGATGCAGGCAATGAAGTGTGGTACACTTCATTGTGTACTGGAGGAGGGCAGTCAGCCTCCTCTTGCCCATCCAGGAAATTGTTAAACTTGTAATGGCCACTGCAATTTCTGATGATCAGTTGTCATACCTGAGCCTTCTCATGAGTGATTATCTTTACAATAGAAGGTTGTTTCCTACAGTTTCACTCCGCCCAAAGCACCATTATTTATCTCATTACCCTGAGCTAACTAGGCAGTTTTGACCACTTGTGAAGGTGTGGTCCCTTCGATTTGAAAGCAAACACAGCTACTTCAAGCGTTGCACAAGAGCATCAGGCAACCACATTAACGTCACAAATTACTAGCACAGAAGCACCCGCTGTTCCAGACCTATTTGCTAAAGGATGGCCTTTATGGTCCCTCTGTACAGTTCAGTGACCTAAGTCCTGCCTCGCAGATTGCCGCTTGGGACAGAAGTTCGCAGAGCACCATCCAAAGCAGCTTGAAATGTGACCTTCAAGCCGTTTTCAGTGCTACATCAGTGACTGTGTGGCACACTTTACAAGCTAGGCTGTTACCTCGTCCTTGGTGGAGACTAGTACAACCTCAACTTTTGCAAGCTGCTGCTTATAGTCGTCGAACGTGGCCATGAAGGAGCTCCATTATTTCTTGTGAGGAAAACTACATCTACCTTTCTTCCAGATTTTAGGCTGTACAAGTTGATGGAGCTGGATAGGGAACTACTTCTGTTGCCTGCCACACAGCTGAAGGACATTCATGGGTATGCACCATACAAACTCCAGAGTTGCCTTGTCATCTGGCTTGAGACATCACATTTGTATGAGGATTATCAAGGTATGAGATCATTGTGTAAAAAACATATTGTGTAAAAATAACTTCTCCAGACTTCCCTCCAGTTTTGTTTAAATGGATGTAAGAATTGCCTTGAATGCAGAAACCACAGCACCTGCTGTTTCTTGAGTCGCTCAAGAAGTAACTTTTCACACACGGTTTCTATGTACGCAAAACATAAATGTCAAATTAAAAATTTTTATTTAAAAATTAAGGAAATCAGTAACTGGGGTAATACGGTATTAAGGTATTGTGCGACACAGACATTATTTTATCAGGCACATTAACAGCAAGCTCCAGATTAAGGAGGAAATAATTTAATCAGGAATGGTAATAGAAATCATGGGCATACTTTGTTAACATCATGAAAAGTAAATTGTAAACTAAGCACCGCTCTACAAGCAATGTAAAGGAAAGGGATTGATGCAACCTTAAAAGCTAGAAGATAATGCTGTGGATCAGGAAACAAAGTAGAGTTAACAATATTCTAGTTGAAGTGAAAAGGTGAAAGGTGAAAAGGACTTGGTTGGGGGGAAGGTAATGTGATGTATAGAGCAGACAGCCGGGGGCAGACCATCAGATTAAAAGAGTGTCTTCCGAAGGAAGGAACACGAAGTCGACGAAGGCTGAAGATTAGGTGCAAAGATGGCATTAGGAAATTTGCAAGAATGGCCACACATAGTGTGGAATAGGGAAGGAGGGAGTGGAATAGGATAGGTTTTCGTCCTGCAGTGAACGCAGACAGGCTAATGATGATGAAAGTTCATTGGGGGGACGGGGAAAGGGGGGAGGACACTTGGACATTTCCTCTGGATCTGCATATGGTGAAGGTGGTGAACATAATGGACACGGGTGGCATTGCATGTAGCAATATTTTTAGTATGTACATTTATGGTGTTGCAGAAGACTAAAAATACAGTAAAAATGTTAGTTCTATTGCACTAGGTTGCAGTCTTGCATATGGCACATTGGTTGCAACACAAAAGTCAAGAGGGAAACCCTGTGTTGAACCCCTCCCCCACCCTTCCATAGGTTTCCCCAATAATTATGTTCTGCTACCAAATTATGAGCTGCGAGGCAATTGAGAGTGTGGCGTACTAATGCAATGCTGCTTCTTGTTGATAGCCAGTCACGGGTATCTCGAGACTTTTGGGCCTTACTTGACAGATGTATGTTAAGAAATTAATTCATTATAGATGATATGAAAACAGGATTGATCTGTTAAACTTGATATCTTAAGCCGTAAGCATATACAAGAAATTAACAAGAATATATCTGCTTGTAGGGCATTGATCTAAACAAATAAGCAGAACTAAAGGCTCTTACATTTAAAGCCCTCTAGTCCATTTTCCCCCCTTTCCCTCACTACAAAGAAACTTTCAACCCTGGGCACAGCAGTTATATCGTATAAACTAGATGTACTTTGCCTGCAAGGTTTGAAAGTGGCCTTTGTCTCAATCCCATCTACATAGAATAGTGACAAGCCGAGCCTGATGTTTCAAGGTAATAAAGACCATGTTAATTCAGTCTCCGTTGACATTTTGTGAGTAGCCAGTAGCGCTGGGCATCGATTGTATAAAAATGTTGGATATTAGCCAGCCGCTAATCAACAAAATGGTCCTGCTTGTTAATATGCACATCACTTTAAAAAAGCTTATTCCACATTTATACATTGCATTAGATAGTTGTTTTTGCTCTTAAGACATGGCACCATGCATTTCACACAATTACAGAATAGGTATTCAGTTGCAGTGGCAAATTTTCCGAGTATTTTCCGACTATAAAGAGCTTCGTATGTCAGAGCACATTTGAGTTGCACAAGAAAAGTTGGCAATGCGTTGAAATTCCTTGAATGTATAACGTCTGTTTGGGCAGTGGCTCTATGCATGAAAGAGTGAGCTTGTGCTTGATACCCTGCAAATGTTGGTATCATCACCACTGTGGTTTGAAATCGAACACTACCTTGTCTGCCTTCTCACTTTCCGAGGAATACATATGTAATAGCTGCACTCTAAATCCTGCTGTGACGAAAAGATGGCGATTCAAAACAGAAATTAAACTTGCATGTATAAAGAATTGCATGTTAAGTTTTAAGATGACATGCTTGTCTCATTAAGCATGGATGACTCGCACCGATTAACCTGATTCAAATCTAATAATGAATAAAGCATTAGCCAATAATATGATAGGGAATCAATAAATCACCCAGCCCACATAGTCAGCAGGGCCAAGCAGGCTTTTCATGGCAATGCAGAATTGTGGGGCTGTTCTTTTTCTAATTTCCTAATTCTTTGACGACATACTTTTGGGGGGAAGACAAGCTCCCAGTGGTATTGGTAGAATGAAATAAGCCATCCTGGTTTATCAAACAAGTGTGTAGCTCTAATTAGGGGTTAACTGTTCGTTGCAAAGGTAAAATGCTTATGTCGCTGATTGTTTAAGCATGAACCCACGTTTTCAACCAAGGACGCAGCACCACCATTGCTCATCTAGAGTACCAACAAAGGTCTAACAATATTACATATGTGCAATCCTTTCAACATTAGTGCCTTAACCATCAAGAAGCAGGAACAATAGGGAGAGTAGCTGCTTTCTGCCATGCCACAGTGACATCCAGTGCAAAATTTTAATTTCATTGTGTTTGAAACTTGCTGCTGCACTGACTTCATGCTGATCTGGCTGATCAAAAACTCGACGTCCTAATAATGTCCTTTAAGAAATTAAAGGCAATGCTCAGTTATTGCAGTTCTATGAAGTGGAGTAGTATGCCTACTAAGCAAAAGAGTTTTTACAACGAAGCTGTATATGGCTAGGCAAAACCAAAATCTGTCCATCCGGTGTTCGCAGAAACTATCATCAGCAATAGCTCAAGCGTCGTGGTCTGCCACAGCTGGCACGTTAGTGCCCCTCAGCGCAACCGCATGAACACGCTCGTGCCAATTCTTGTGCATTCGTCATCATCTTCCACAGCTGGCTCCGTTGTGCAAGAAACTATCATCAGCAATCGCTCGAGCATTGTCTTCTTCGGCAGCTGGCTCGATTGTGCAAGAAACTATCATCAGCAATGGCTCGAGCGTCGTCTTCTGTGTCTGTGGTCTGTGTGTCCGTGTCATGGTCTGTGTGTCCGTGTCTCCCTTCTTGTGGTCGTCTGTTTGCGCTGTTACCCAAAGTTTCAAGATGTACCAACTCGCCCAAAAAGAAGTATTGATGAACTTCTTCCACAGTTGGCTCCATTGTGCAAGAAACTATCATCAACAATGGCTCGAGCATTGTCTTCTTCCGCAGCTGGCTCCATTGCTGCTCATCATTCCAGAGTAGAATTTCACTTCTTTCGTCCTAATGGGGAGGCTGCATTTACGGGTGTATGAAGGTGGTATGAGCCTTTCAGGCAGATTTAATAACAGAGGTGATACGCTGACGTGTGTGTGTACCTGTCGTCACAATGACGACCGATCAGGGCAATAAGTATGTTCGTACCTTTGTTCAAAATTCTGTCACCTCTGTGTCATGCGCTAAACAGTTTCGCTGGTCATCCACCTTCACAGTGTGGAATGGTTCACAATTTTGTTTTGGGCAGTGGATTAGCCATAAGCCCACTTGTGTTTTTGGCGGTGCAGCTGTAATTGTGCAGCTTAATTCAGGGGCATGAAGAAGGCATTCAAGTAGGCTGTTGCAATTTCACAGTGCAATAAGTTGAAATATCAATGATCATATGTGGTCCAGTTGTACAGCTAGTCCCATAATTATTTAAATAGAAATAAGACAACTATTCAATCGTAAGAAGTTGCTACAAAGAAAACCCATACGGCTTCCTCGATAGGGGAGCTTTGTAGTTGAGGACAAATTTGCAAGGTGGATGTGTACACCTACAAAGTGAAGAGAAGTAATCCACCTTTCCATGTTGTTGGTTTCCTCAAAATTTTTTTGTCAAGTCTTTGCCGTTGTTTTGAGTTTTTGATGAGTTCGACATAGTGCTGCCATCTGCTATCCACCTAGTTTAAACTGTGAAGTGGCTGCCCCGGAAAGAAAGTAGGTAGTTCTTAGTTTGAGTCCCAGAGCAGGACGAGTTTTTCCTCATCTGCAAAGTTTTACCTTCAAGGAACCCGTAAGGGTCTCCTTTGTACCAATTTCCTATAATTGGGTGCATGTCTCATTTCCGCTTCAAAATTTGCTTCTCATCTTTGCAGGTTTCACAGAACTTCTCTGTCAAGTTCAATTTTTTTGGACCAATTTAATGCTCTTTTGACTGTACATTTCTTGTCACCCTGACATTGCATTCATAAACAAGCAACTATGTATGTGCCTCTTTGTTTTTTTTTTTTTCAGATGGTTGTGAAGCTATGGAGCAGTGATAAGACCATCAAGAAACTTGCAGTTTTGAGCACGCTTGATGCCGTAAAAAGGAAAGCTGTGGAATTTGGAATGTGTTGCAATGAAGACATGAAGGTTTGTAAATGTACTTTGAGTTTATATTTACAACTCTTAGTATATTCTTAATTCAATGTCAAACTAGGAGATGTAGGAAATGCATAGTAACTTTGCTTTTCGTATTTTTGGGCTGTTGTTTCCTCCTGGGAGTGTAGTTGGTGTAGCTGGACTCATTGTTGCTTGCAGCTGTTGAGGATGGCAAGGCATGCCTTTTTTCTTCATACTGTGGCTTGGATAAGCAGCACTGTAATTTTGTTGTAATCCAATACAAGCCATGTTACATGAAGAGTTGTGCCGAGTATAGATTAGTAGGAATTTATAGCACTAGGTGGCAGTCGGAAGTAGTTAGCTGAAGGTACTAAATGATGCCAAGTTTGGGATGGCCATACATGGCTACTGTTCATCTTTAGAAGCATTGTATGTCGTATGTGGCTGCTCCTAATAAATGTACTTTGTGTTAGTGTTAGTTTCTGTTAGGTTTATTTATAATTTAGTGTTTGGTATACAAAGTGCAGACTACAAATGCGATCGATTTCATTTGAGCTCTCAGGGCTGTGCAATTTGTGTTTTTTTGTGCAAGATAAGGAGGTTCATGTGCTCACCCCTTCGTAGATTTCTGAATGTAGCTAGAACTCACCTGTGGCAAAGCCTGAAAATTTTGTGTATTTCATTTCTCTGCATAAGGTAATAAATAGTCTCTTCTGCTTGCAGGTCCATCTACTTGATGGAGCAGAGGTTGGTGAAGAGGCTTTTGGCTGCTTGGCTGAATTCGGTGAGAGTGGCACTCATGCGTTCACTGTGTGCAATGGTGACTGAATTTCAGGCAAGTCTGTTCAAACATCGCTACTTTTACTGTAAAGGCACACATGCTGATTTCAGGTACACTTTGTATACCAGATGTTGTGGTGATGTTGTGGTGCCATTGTGGTCTGTGTTGGTCTAAAGGAATAGTTGAAGGCTATGCTTCATGCATCAGCCAGGATGTGCTGGATGCCTTAGACAAAGGTGCATCTCTTCGGCCACCTGAAAAACAGGAAGTAGTGAGAATGTTCAGCTGCATGCCGAAAAGTGAAGGACCGACCTTCTGCGAAAAAAATCGGGAACATAGCAAACTATTCTGTCAGCAAATTCCCACATTCACTTGGGGACCCTAACTCCAGCTCAAATTCGGTTTCCTTGGTGGGCCTAGCCTACAAGATTAAAACAATTGAAAACACCCGCAGAGGCGGTAAGCATTTTACAGAGGCACTCTCTGGTAGCACAAAGACAAAAAAACAAACCTCGAACTCTTCGTATGGCTGCATAGATTGACAGCCTGCTACTGTCACATTAACGCCTGATTAGCTAGAATCGTGAAAGAACATTTTGGCTGAGCAAGCATCGAAAGCACAATGTGAAGAGGACATCCACCTCCAGAGGAAGGCAATGGGAGAATGCTACCCTGTGATCAGAGACTATATAAATTCTTCAGAGCCAGTACACTCCACCAAGGAAATTAAGGAGATGTGGCCATTAGTGTTTCAGAAGAAACTTCTACTCGAACATTTCCAAAGGTATATGCTTTATTGAGCTATTAGGGACTTTTATTCATATTCTTTAACAGTAGTGCACCCAGGATCTCTGCTGGGGGGGGGGAATCAAGTACTTTGCATAATATGCAATTTCCTTGCTTTAGCCAAATGAATCCAACAGCAACTAAAATGCCTCATAGTTATAATAATATTGTGACGGAAGCAAGATGGAAGCAAAGGATATATTTACCAAATATATACAGAGGCGGCTATGGCAAGAGATGTCAGATCCGGCCCAAGTGCTAGGGTCTTCGTCGTCTTTGTCGCTCTGCCAAGCATCGCATTGATCCATGTATGGATCGCTCCGTAACATCATCTCCGGTGGCTGAAGCGCCGTCCTGGCGCTTGCTATGATGGTGAGGAGCTAGAAGAGCAGTATGACTTCAACCGGGAAACAGGAACAACTTCAGTTGGCAGCAATGAGGTCGAAGAAGCAAGATCCAGGAGTACAATTTCGTAATTTACGTCACTGAGTTGACGAAGAACCTTGTAGGGCCCGGTGTAACGTGAGAGGAGCTTCTCTGGGCCAATGCGGCGGCATGGCGACCATAGGAGGACCAGAGAGCCAGGCGTGAAGTGCACGTTTCTGTGCCGGCTATCGTAACGCGACTTCTGGGCTGCTTGCGAAGCAGAAAGTCGATCGTGGGCAAGTTGACGAGCTGCACGGGCTCGAGCTGCGATGTCACTGGCGTATTCAGTAGGCGAGTGAGCAGCCGAAGGAAGGAGAGTCTCGAAGGGCAATGCAGGATGTCGGCCAAACAGCAGATAACACGGTGAATATCCAGCGGTGTCATGCCGCGAGGAATTGTAAGCAGAGGTAACAAAGGGTAACGTGCAGTCCCAGTCACGGTGATCTGGTGAAACATACATGGCCAGCGTCTCGCTTAGCGTTTGGTTCAGGTGCTCGGTCAATCCATTCGTCTGCGGATGATAAGCGGTGGTGAGCTTATGTTCAGTGGAGCAAGCACGAAGGATGTCATCTACCACTCTTGATAGGAAGTACCTCCCGCGATCGGTGAGGAGCTGTCGAAGGGCGCCATGATGTAGAATTACGTCGTGTAGGAGAAAGTCAGCGATGTCTGTAGAACAGCTTGTCGGTAAAGCCCTGGTGATTGCGAAGCGCGTGGCGTAGTCTGTGGCGACCGCAACCCATTTGTTTCCCGAGATGGACGTAGGGAAAGGGCCTAGGAGGTCAGGGCCGACGCGGAAAAATGGCTCTGCAGGGATATCAATAGGTTGTAGCTGGCCTGCAGGCAGCGCTGAAGGGCGCTTGCGGCGTTCGTAGCGTTCACAAGCAGCGATGTAGCGGAGCACAGAACGGTACATGCCAGGCCAGAAAAACCGGCATCGGATGCGGGCGTAAGTACGCGAGACACCTAGGTGACCGGCAGTTGGTACGTCATGGAGCTGGTGAGGAACACTGGAGCGAAGATGGCGAGGTAGGACAAGTAGGAGCTCTGGGCCATCTGAGCTGAGATTACGACGATACAGAACGTTGTCGTGTAGCTCAAACAGGTGAACAGAATGGTCTGGTGATGGAGAGATAAGGTGGTCGATGATGAGCCATAAGGACGCGTCTCGTCGCTGTTCGGTGGGGATATCATCCAATGCAAGGATGGACAGTACGCAGGTGCCGGAGTCAGGGTCAATGAGGTCGGGAGCATCGACAGGGTGATGGGATAAGTAATCAGCGCCCTGGTGCAATTGTCCAGACTTGTAGTGCACAGCAAACGAGTATTCTTGGAGCCGTAATGCCCAGTGGCCGAGACATCCAGACGGATCCTTCAGCGACGAAAGCCAGATAGAGCATGATAGTCTGTAATTACAGAAAAAGTTCGGCCAAACAAGTAAGTTCTGAATTTGGTGACAGCCCACACTAAAGCCAGGCACTCGTGTTCTGTGATGGAAAAGTTTCGTTCGGACGAGGACAGAAGGCAAGTTTGGTAGAACGCGGGCGACTCCGGACAAAGGCGAAAGTAGGAACATAATCCTACAAAACTAGGCGATACGGGAAACATGTTCCTTGCCGTGCTGTGTGCGCAGCCCAAACGGCACTTGGCCAAGGGTGTTCTTCGGGACAGCCCGATAAACATTTTCATGACCACTGGCATCAGTGCGAAGTGAACGGCATCCTTGATTGGTATAGGTAGGCGATGAGGGGTCGAAATGGGCCAGTATTGGTGGTGTAGTGAGCAGGCGGACGAGGGCAGAAAACGAAGCTGCTTCTTCGGGTCCCCACACAAAAGGAAGGTCCTTCTTCAAGAGTTTGGTAAGAACGCGGGCGATGCTTCTGCGAAGTCGAGGCTCCGGACAAAGCGACGAAACTTCTCTTTTCTGCTCGTAGGCGGCGGCACCGCCCCGAGCAAGAGCGCGGCAAGTAGCGCGGGTACCGAGAGTGTTAGATATATAAGGCGCAGGCGCGTCTGTGTAGCTCTCTGCAAATGCGTTTGTGGCGCAATGGGTTAAACGCTCGGCGATCTATCGTCGCGGACCGTGAGGTCGTGGGTTCAATTCCCAAATTTTGCATGTTTGTGGAACTTTTTCTTCTGGTTTCTTTCTTTGTATTATGTTCGTGTACATTGTAAGAACGTCACATCCGTGACGGAAATACGTCAGTGAAGTCTTGGTGGACCCCGGCATAAAACACTTTCGTGTTAAAATATTGGGCTTCATGAAGGCAGTCGAGAGCGTCATCGATACGAGGCAAAGGGTAGACGTCTTTATGAGTGACTTTGTTCAAATTCTGATAATCGACGCAGAAATGCCAGCTGCCATCATTCTTTTTTACGAGAACGATAGGGGAGGCCCACGGGCTAGATGAAGGTTCTATGACGTCTTTTGTAATCTTTTTGTCGACCTCGTTCTGGATGACTTGACGTTCGTGATGTGATACGCGATATGGATGTCGGCATATGGAGTGGCATCACCAGTGTCTATTCGATGAGCCACGACTGATGTTTGGCCTAGAGGGCGGCCGTCAAAATCAAAGATGTCACGATAGGACGCCAGGACCCGGTAGAGATCTTGGGCTTGCGCCTGGTTCAGATCGGGAGCAATCATCTTGTTAATGTCGTCGAGTGATGAAGGCGCGAAGTTTGCGGAGCAAGAAGGCGGCGAAACATCGGCATCCAAAGCGGCAATCTTGAAGGGGTCAAGCGCGGAAATGGTGGCCAGCGACATGCCTTGCGTGATAACCTGAGTCAACAGGCTGATGTTAAGAAGCGACACGACCCCCGCATTGTCAGCAACGGAAACAATGATGTGAGCCAGGGCGACATCGCTGGCTAACAGGACGTCGATTATCGGAGACAAGACGTAGTCGCCATCAGGAATGTCGCGTGAAGACGCCAAAGTAACGTACTGCTACATACGGTACTTTGACGTCTTCACGCGACATTCCCGATGGCGACTACGTCTTCTCTCCGATTATCGACGTCCTGTTAGCCAGCGATGTCGCCCTGGCTCACACCATTGTTTCCGTTGCTGACAATGCGGTGGTCATGCCGCTTCTCAATTCTCGGCACTTCTCGATGATGGCAAATTCGACGGAAGTTGGATCACCAGCAATGCAGACGCGGGCGGTGCACATCCCAAGAACGGCAGTAGTTCCTCCATCAGCGACGCGGAGGATGCAAGAGGCGGCAGGCGTGAGCACTTTATGAACGCGTCGACGAAAATCTGCACTCATTACAGAGATGTGCGCTCCAGTATCGATGAGTGCAGAAACAGTTACACCATCAAGACGGCCTGGAGGCGAGCGTGACTGGTGACCACGCGGCGACAGGGAGCGGCTGCTTATCTTGGGGGAAACATCGGCGTTGGGGAAATAGGACTTTGTTGAAGGCAGAAAGCTGGTGCTCTAGGGACGGCGGTAAGGGGTAGACAGCGTTCGAGGCACCGAGGACCAGCGGGTGGTGCAATAATAGGCGACGTGGCCGATATGATGACAAGTAAAACATATCGGTCGATCGTCAGGGGTTCGCCACGCAGCAGGTTCGCGATATCGAGTAGCAAATCGCTGCTCTTGATAGGAAGAGGGCAGACGCCACGAAGTTTGTGTTGGGCTGGCAACAGTGCACACAGAGTGAATGCCCATGTTGGCGAGCTCCTGCCGGACAATGGCTTGAACGAATGGAGCTGTAATCGAGCTCGAGTCACTGGCATGAACAGGAGCAGGGGTCATGGCCTCAAGTTCACGGCGTACATGTCTGCTAATCTGGTAGAACTGACGGTTGTGCAGCCGTGTGGTCTTCGCAAGAGGACGTTGCTGCCGTGTTGGGAAGCCAGGCAAATGAGTGGCCAATGCGCCGGCTTTTAGCTTGCTCAAAGCACCGGCACTCCCTTATAATAGCGTCGACTGTAGAACAATTTCTACACATTAAAAGGTTGAAGGCGTCGTCGGCGATCCCCTTCAAGATATGCCCAACCTTGTTCTCTGGCATCTCAGCGTGGCATCTCAGCGTCGGCCTTTCGTCGTAGCGCTAATACATCTTCTATGTACGCGATGCAAGACTCAGTAGCCGTCTGCGCACGTGACGCGAGTGTCTTTGTCGCGGCGATCTACCAGCCAATGGGCTTCCCAAACAATTCTCGGAGTTTTCTTTGCAGGTGTCCCAGCTCCCAATCTCAGCTTCGTGATTATCAACCATACCTCCGCAGTGCTTGTCAGGTAGAAGTTTATATTTGCAAACATCATGGTAGGGTCTCATCGGTTGTTCTTACTCACGCATTAGTACTTCGTCAGCCAGTCTTCAACGTCCGTGTCACCGGAGAACGTGCCAGGATCCCGGGGTTGCAGAAGCACTACCGTTGAAGTGGCGGGCGCTGATGTAGACGCTGTGTCTTCTGCCATTGCAGACAGATGTCCGAAACGACGGCCGCTGTGAAGTTCCGTTGCGAGGCGAGACGTACCCCGCACCTCCATCAAAGTGTGACGGAAGCGAGATGGAGGCGAAGGATATATTTACAAAATATATACAGAGTAGGCCAAGGAAAAAGATGTCTGATCCGGCCCAAGTGCTAGCGTCTTCTTCGTCGTCTTTGTCGCTCTGCCAAGCATCGCATTGATCCAAGTATGGATCGCTTCGTAACAATATAATGACACCAAGGATGATGATTATGTTTATTTCTTCAGCATTTTACTGAAAGTAATTTAAAAGTGAATGAATAAATACAAGGCAGTGATAAAGTGTTTTTGTTAATCAGGAAAATTCGACTTCTAGCCACCTTCTGAATTGTAATGACAATATGAACGGAGCTTTGAATGTACACATTGGACTGGTGGGGCTGGGCGCGTTGGGGTGGGTGGGGGTTAATTGGCCTCAGGGGGAGCTTACAACACCCGACCCACCCCCCCATCTGTGCGCCACTGTTGTGTAACTATAGTAAGATAAGCAGCAGAAAAGAGAAGCTGAATGGTTGCTTAAATTGAACAAAATAAATTGAAAAATTGAGGAAGTTGGTAGTGAGTGATTTCACCAATCTTCTCTGATTGTTGCGGTCTCAGCTTGAGAATACACAATTCTTAACAGCTCTGCCCATGTGAGTTCCAGAAGCAAAGTGGAAGTAATGAGCTGAGTGAGAAAGTAGGTGGAAACGTGTCACCATCAGTTCCAGCAGAATTGCAATTGCCTTTCAGCCTCTCTTCCTGTGTTTGCTTCACACTAGCAGTGCCCACAGTGACCTTTTTGATTTCAAGCCTCGATATCTTGAAGTAGTGCAGAGGCAATCTGTCAAGGCTGTTTGTGGGGCAGTGACTGCCGCAACTGCTGTAAGATATATCTGCAGTAGACTTCAGCAACGTCTTCTACAATAGTACTCTTACTTTCCATATCTTATTGTGAATGGCATTTGAAGCAACTGCATCTGAAGTTGGGGCGAGCTTATAGCTTTAATATAGCTGGAAGCAGCTCGAGAGCACCTTTATCAACAAAATAGCAGCAAAGAGGAATTTGCCTCGTTTTTGGGCATGGCGACGATATTTCATTGCAGGCAAAGGAGTTTAAGTGCACTTCAGCAAGATGCAGTCAGAGAGGCTGTAGTACGTTTAAGCTAAAGAATTTCAGGTTTTCTGTAACGTATATCAATTCGAAATTTTTTTCACATATGCATACTTGAAAAGAAAGAAGCCTGTGAAATGAGGCTGTAGAAGTTGTAGGGTGAAAATTGCCCTGTGCATTAGTGTATGCAAAACCACGTATTTATGAGTGTTTATGCAGCGCAGTTAAAGCATGCTGAAGCATACAGAGTTTGCAAGCTGTAGGGCAAAGAGAAAGCCACTTAGGTCTGGATGACGCAAGAATATAGGTTATGTATACTCACAGTCTGCAAACCTGCCCTCTATCTTGTGAATTGGTCAGTGATAGCAGGACTGGACTGTTTGGGTTTTTGTAGGAGACGGAATGGCATATAAGAGCGCGAGAGGAAGGACAGTTGGAAATATGCACAGGTGCTGACTTTCAACTAAACTTTCAACCATGGATTGAACACAATGCAGCAAAATCATGTGTTGATGCAGATAACGCACGTGGGCTAAAAGATTAAGAAATATAACAGGCTTATGCCTCTACAAGTATTTCTATGATGTACGAGTGTAGCTCTTTATTCTTCCATTTGTATGAAATATATGGGTACATAATCACATTTTATTCTCTGCATCACTTTTTTTTAAGACTTGCAGGGGTGCAATTGGATGGAAAGCTGAGCAACGTACTGAGAGATGTAGTGCTGCTGCTTACATTGTTCTTACACTCGAACACGGGGAATGATACAGTGCTGGAGTGGAGCTTGAAGATAACGCAAGCAGAGACCAGTTTCGGTGACAAGGATGCTGCATCTGTTCTTATACCCCTTGTGGTGTCCTACTTCAAAGATGTCAGCCAACTTGTACAAATACATGAGGTAAGAGCCAGTGTTAACGAGCATGCATTGAATGCAAATCACATGTGCGCAAGTTTTAGTCAGTCCTTGGGGTGTAATGTTGGTAGAGAGCGTTGGGTTAGTGGTCATTCTTTGATTTCTGCTGCATAAGTGAAAGATTATCTTCACTTTTTTTACAGTTGTGTGTGGCTGTACCTTGAACTTACAGCACAATGTGCAGCCTGTAGTTATGTTTTACAGTATTTTCAAATATATAGCACACGCAATAACAAACCTCGCCCTTTCCTCCAATCCCGGATAGCACACGCAATAAGAAATCTCGCCATTTCCTCCAATCCTGCAAACTTGCCGCCAAACAAATTACAAATGTCACCTAAAAACTTACACTACCTGCAATAAACATGAGAAAATCCCGAAACGCCTTAGAATTAAGGTTAGATGTGCCCTCGGCTCTTTACCCTCGAGACTATTATTGAAGTGGAATGCTGTCTTAGAAAATGTGTTGCTCTCTGTAATTTATATTCTCGAAGAACACTGCCAGGAACAACTTATGATAATGACTAATCAGCTTGACAGCATAAATTTATCTGAACTAGACAAAAGAAAACTTGAACAATTTATAGAAACTAGGGAGGAAAACCTACACGCCCATTGCTTCTTTTTTTATGTGCCAAAATGAGTCTTTCGCGCTATGATGTCTCGCGTTATGTGTCTGATTGTCCGATCCGGTTTACTCGTTTTTTTTTTTCCGGTTCTTTTTTTAGTTAGCTTGGCCCAGGTTAGCTGGTAGACACTCCATATAATGCATCAACCTGGCCGCCATTTTAGGTCTCTATAGCACCCCTAGAACATGCGTTAAAAACAAGTGTCAGGCAATGGATGCCACTCGCTGTCTGAATCGGTGTAAGCAAATCTTTAGAAGATTATTGCGCAAAAGGGCACACCAGTGTAAGAAGCACGCAGTCGTTTTTGGCGACGAACATGTCCCGAACGTAACTCTCTCGAAATAGTCAAAGCCACGACGGCGCACAAAGAGCAAAGGTAAACGACAAATTGATAACAGTGGTAATCCTGTGAAAACCTGTTACTGTCAAAAAGCAAACTAGTGTTGATGCTCTAATAATAATTATTGCTAGGTCACGCATAATTGCATAATGCGCCAAATTATTGCATAACGTGCCAAAACCACGATATGATTGGGAGGCATGACGCAGTGGGGGACTCCGGATTAATTTTGACCATCTGGGGTTCTTTAACGTGCACCGAAATCTAAGTACACGGGTGTTGTGCATTTGGCTTCGATCGAAATGCGGCCACCGTGGCCGGGAATCAAAACCGTGTCCTCGAGCCAACAGAGCGACACCTTACCTGCTCAGCTAACATGGTGATTGATTCACGTGACGTGGTGCACTGATGTCATCGTGGCAAACATGTTGCGATATTAGCACAATGACTGTCTGCCGATGGGACGTTACACGCAAACCAGCTATAAGTAAAAGCACCAAGACCCAACGTTGAGCTCGGGTTCATGCTCCCATTCTTTTTTATACTTTCTAGCATACTTGGCCTACTTCCCCATGGTTCGATTCTCCTCTCCGAGGAGGATGACATATTAAGTCCCACCTATCGAAATGAGTCTTGAATGTAAGCACGAACAAAAATTAATCTCGCAGGGAAAGCAAAATGGCAGTAAAGCTTAGCGTGGAGAAACGTGGAGCCACTCCAAAGCTTTACCCGGCGCAATACTTCACCCAGAAGTCATGGCCATGAACATACTGGAGGGTGTCTTCTACCTGTGCTTCCCTTCTTTCTAGTCGGCGCCACAATTTCCTGGCCCTATTTTATTGTTCTCACATTTTGAGCATAGCCATGCAAGTACGTGCAGTGTACGTCAGTGAAAGAATTCAAGCCGTATTGAAGTCCCTTGCAGTCGGTCCTCAAGCGCATTCTCCTGAAGTTTACCTGTCACTCCTTAGGTTAGTTCTCACACTCAACTATTTTGAATTCGATTCTGCTCACTACCTGCAAACTTTCGGAACAAGCATGGGAACACTATTCGCTCCTGCGTATGCCAAAATTTTCATGGAAAAGCTTGAAGAAAACCTGATAAAATCATACCGTTTAAAACCCCACATCTATCTGGGTTACATTGACGACATATTTATAATATGGGAACATGGTATACGTGCATTAACCGACCTAATTAGCCATTTCAACCACTTTCACCCAAGTATTAACTTTACAGCTCACCACTCTCCTAGTCAAATCAAATTCCTCGACACGACGGTCAACATAGAAAATGGAAAACTGAGAACAACACTGTACCGGAAGCCCAAGGATAGCCAGCAGTGTTTGGACTACGCCAGTCATCATCCGTGACACTGCAAGCAAGGAATTTTTGTCTTAGAAGCAAAACAAATAAGAATCTGTAACAAAATCAACGATTGTATGCACCATCTAAATGACCTTAAGGGGGGACGCGGCCTTTGAAAACCGAAAAAATCGCGAAAAAGGCGATTTTTGGAAAATCCCATATTCGGGCAGTATGTCTTATAAACTACCATTTCTGTAAATATCAACGTCTAATTCATTGCGAAACTATTTCAAATAATGTTTATAACGAGCCGCGGCAA